>NC_048298.1:245732746-246032746 GCF_013100865.1 Trachemys scripta elegans | reverse complement strand
ACACATCTATGTAGTTGGGTACTGAAATATCCACCCTTCCTGCATACTTAGCTGTGGATAAGAGATAACTACTCATAATGTAATACCCCAAATAGAAGGAAGGACTTTTGTCTTGGAATGCTTCTCTGAAAGAGACTTGAGGAATCCAAACTGTGTTTTATCCTTTGTATAGAGCCAAAGGATTTTAAATTTTCATGTTTTGCACTCAACGAAATTGCAGGAGCTGAGTGTAAAAAGAAAGAGTGAAAAAATTCTGTGAATATTCATTCAAATTTGTAATAAATTGCTTTGTCTGTATTTGCTTTCCATAATATTCTAGCCAATGAGTTTGATAGGACTCTTTGCAGAAACAGCACATTTTAGGAAATTTTGCAGGATGTTTGTGGAAAGTGGATTTTGAATTTGTAATCAATTAATAGCCAAAATAGCAATGCTCAGACGAAACATAATTATTGGAGTTATACTCATACAATAAGGAAATAAACTATCTCCAGTTAAAATAATTTGAATATCTAAAATCAAATAACACAATTTACTGGTTATGAATGAGGTACAGAAATAGATCTACCTAACAGGACTGTACATTCTGTTCATAGTTGTATTATAGGGAGATAATAGTTATCCCCTATATTTAAGTAGCCTAATATGTTTCATTACAAAGGATTCTCATAGCCTTTACATGAGTAGCTCTAATATTTCCATGCTTTGCAGCAGGTCTTTGAAACTTGGCAAAGGGAAAGTTGAGCTAGAGATGTGCCTTTTTTTATTGTTCCTTGAAGTTCTGTATAGGTTTTGCTGAAACTTTGGAAAATCCCCATTTCTCTTCTTTTGTTTGTGTTCTTCAGGAAAATTGTTGGTATCATGCCAAAATAATAACCGAACTCACAAATGTTCCAAAGTACCAGGATCATGCTGCCACTAAAGCAGCAGCAGCAGCAGCAGCAGCAGCAACACTGTGAATGCCTGGGACCTGGTGGAGCTGTAATGTGTTTGAGGAGGGAGAAAGAGCTGGACTGGGATCCCTGCGAACACCCCCAGAGCCAGCATGTGACTGCAACAGCCAGTTTACGTGGGGTGCAATGGGTCAGAAGCTCCCATCAGGGGACAAAGAGTCAGACCAGGCTACCCTGACCACTCTCCAGATCTGGCCTAAACAGTCCCAAACCTCTGAGATAACAGCCTTCTCCTGATGCCAGCTGACTTAGAAATCTGTGCTGTGGTGCTCCAAAGCTGAGATCTGGCGTTATCACTTATCTCAAATACTGTAGCTCCTCGGGAGTACAGGATGTTGATAGAGAGCATTACATCACAAAGTGTTCCAATGTTTGCCACGTTCACATTGGGATTATTCCTCAAATTCCACTTGATAATATTGTCACCAGTCTTTGCCATTCCAGCTCTCGCTTAGGGTATGCTCTTGTTATGTCAGTAAACACATGAGAAACCAATAAAACTGCACTGAAACAGATGTGAGGTGGAGAAATTTTTTGTAGTTCTCACTGCCCTCGTAGACTAGTTGGGTGTGTGTTTATATCTATGGTCTTAGCTCTGTCCCCATATTAACATAGCACATCCTGGCAGGGGTGAGGAGATGTTTTGAAAATTTTCTTGGGAAAAAAAAAACATTCCCTGGCACAGGAGGTAGCTATAAGCAGATAAACAAGTCAAAGGAGAGAGAGGAACATGGAAAATGAAACAGAGTATGGCAAACACTGAAGTAGAGTGTGCTCCCTCTGGCTGTCATGGACTTCCTAATGAAAAAGTAAATATGTGGGGGGAAAAGGAAAATATATTCTCCATGCTCTGGGGTGGTTTCAGTTTTCCCTGTCACATGGTACCTAGAACATTATACTCTGAATGTAGGGTTCTTCTGGCCCTCTGATTGCAGGTGATGTGGTTTTGCAGAAGAAGAAGAGAGACAAGGGATTGAAAGAGCAGTAAAGAAAGCAAAGAGAAATTTCTGCTTTAAAAAAATTAATTGAAACGCAACTAATAAATACAGAAGAATAAAGGAGGCAGTTTTATTAGTTTAAATTGTTTCAATCAGTGTCCTTTTGAATATCATTTTGCTAATTAATTGCAGATTATTATGAAAATGATTGTTAACACATTTTGTTTTCTATTCTATTATAGGAAGGTAGTACTGGTCATACTAGATCAGCCATCAGGTCCATCTAGTTCAATATTCTGTCTCCGACAGTAGCCATTACCAGATGCCGCAGGAAGAGGTATCAAGTGCTCATGTTTCTTGTGATAGATATACAGAAGTCAGATTTTATATTATAAATATACTGTGTGCAAATAGATATTATATTTTATATATGTGTTTGTGTATATAATATATAACCTAGGAGTTGCCAAACCAGCTCAGACCCATAGGCCATTTAGTCCAGTATCGTGGCTGTGACAGTGGCTAGTGCCAGATTCTTCAGAAGAAGGTGCAAGAAACCCCACAGTGGGCAATTATTAAATAACATGGCCCATGGAAGAAGCTTCTTCCTAGCCTTAAGCAGTTAGTGGTTTATAATCCCTATACATTTTAATCCTGTCTTATGTACAGACACATTTAGATAAAATCAGAATTAAAGCTGAAGCTCTGGTTTCATTATCTAATGTAAATCCGTGTTGTCTTATTTAACCAAGTTGGCAAAAAATTACCTAAAACAAGTCATTACACCATGAACATTTGCTTTCATTAGTAGGGAAAATGTGCTGAGTTCTTTTGAATGATGTAACCTAGTGTGTAATGTTCTGAGAAACACTGCGAAATGGGACTGGTGGTATGTTAGTTATCAGTGAAAAATGTCTGGAAGTTCACACGCAAGCAAAGAATTAAAAACAGAGCCCTGCTGTTTAATAGGTCAATAATAAAAATAATAATAAACCTCTTTTCAGTGTTAACATCCTTTGCAATTGAAAAAGTTGTATTAGCTTCTTTTTTTAACCAAGGAATATCCTGGTGCTGTCCCTTTTCTAAATGTCACGATATGTTGCACTTATGCATTTATCTTTAATCTCTGGATCTCAGTAGTAAGAAACAATTATTATCCCTATGGAACCCTTTTTCCAGGTATCATTAGCAGTAGTAAGGGCCAGGCTCAATGAAGCGGAGGGTCCCTTTAAAAATAAAATGATTGGCTTGTTCCTCCACCTAAAACCTTATCTGCTCCCATGTTTTAGGAACTTAAAATGTAAAATCCCAGTCACCTTTATAAGGTGTTTCTTCCCCATTCACAAGATCTTAGAGTCTCTAGGGATATAAAATCACTTTTTATTTGGGAAAACAAGATAAGCATCTATATGCATGTCAAAATTATATTAGCAAAATCCTAACAGTGTCTGAAGGGTACTGAGTCTGAAGTCCCCATTAGTAATTACTTGGCTTGTTGCGGCCCAGAACTTTTATTTACTAACGAAATCCCCAACCACCTAAACCCATAGGTGCTGGAATTAGGAGTGCGGGGTGTGTGTGTGTGCTGCTGCACCCCCTGACTTGAAGTGGTTTCCATCATATACAGGGTTTACAATTTGGTTCAATGGTTCTCAGCACCCCTACTATAAAAATTGTTCCAGCCTCCCTGCCTAAACCTCACTTATGAATCCAGTTAGCCTCAGCTTCCCGCAGTTCCCATTGGCCAGAAGCAGCAAACCATGGCCACTGAGAGCTGCAGGCGGCCGTGCCTACGGACGGTCAATGTCAGCAAAATGTCTTGTGGCCCGCAATCAGATTACCCTGATGGGCTGCATGCAGCCCGCAGGCCACTGGTCGAGGAGGAGCAGAATGTTCTTGTTCCATGTAAGCCTTCTAGCTCTGGGGCTTACACTTATTCTACAGGTTAGGAAATAGGCAATTATGCAGTAGATGTTTCCTCTTCATATCCCATTACCAAAACCTTTGACCCTTTCAGCTGTACATATGGTTTAGGTCCTGGTCCTGTAAACACTTAAGCACGTGCTTAACTTTACACATGTGAGCAGTACCACTGAAGTAAAGTTAAGCACATGCTTTTGTGTTTGCAGGAATAAAAGCCTTAATCCCCACCTCAGAATTTCCAACTGGTACTGCATTCCAATCCAAAGGAGGATGTAATAGTATAACTTGAAATCCCACTAGTCTATCTAATCCCACTGCTGACTGACCTGCTGCTGCTTTTTGAAATGAGTATGGAAGACACACAGTGCCTTGCCTACATTCCCCTCTCAGTAAAACAGATTTTCATGTTTGAATTTGTGTGTTCTAACTGATTGAAGTTTTATTTTTTTGTTTAACTCTTATTAGTAAATAAGGGTCATCCATCTGGCAGTGATAGGTCTGGCTGCCATTGATTCCATCTGCTAAAATAGGACATAAAAATATTCTGCTCTTGCATGACATTCGAAAACTATGACAACTGGGATTACACCAAATATAGGAGTCCGAAAGTGGAAAACTGACAGAATGATTTTCTGTCTGCGGAACAGGAGAAGTGCTTTTGGAGGATGAGGCTAAAGACAGTCCGATGACTCGGAGTGTTCCTGAGGCAGTACTTCAGTAAGCACTAACACCAGTCTGCAGGTAATACGTTCTACAGAGTATTATCAAGTAGATTTCAATCCCTCTCCCAGTCACCCGTATAAGCAGTTATGAAGGTTTATATTCAAAGACAGCCATATCCTGGAATCTAAAAGGGAACAACTGGTTCAAAACTGGGTCTATTCAAATAGACAAACACTGAATGCAAACATAGAATTACTATTAAGTCCTTCTTGTTCTATTAAAAAACTGACTTGTGTTTCCCCCTCCTTATTGCCCCCACCATCTCCTCCTGAAATTAATAGTTCTACCTTATTCATGAATTTTTCAATGCACTTCACAACCCAAGCGGATTACACTATGTGGCAGGGGCATGTTCTGCTCCTTTCCCTTTTCAGACAAACAAGCTATTTGGAGACCTTCTTCAGGTAAAACACCCAGTGATTTCTTTACAAAGTTTGTTTCCACCACCTTCACAGATCGTGCAGTGGCTCAAAGGCCCTAAGGGTCCTGAGTCCAGCAGGTGGCAGACCTCCTGTCTTGGCTCTACTAGCCTACAGCTCTTTTGTTTTCTCTTTCCCCCTTTTGTACTTCCTTGCTGTGCCTTTGTACCTTCAGAGTTAATGAGGTAACTAGGTTAGGGAGAGTTAAAAGCTAACTTCAGTCTATCAGTTTGACACAGTTCCCATATTCAGGTGTGCACAGGACAACTAAGGGCAGGTCTACACTACCACTTGTGGCAAGCTAACTTACATCGCTCAGGGGTGTGAAAAAGACCCCACCCCAAGTTACAGTGACCTAAGCGCTGTCCATACCGGCACTATGTTGTCAGGAGTCACTCTCCTGCTGACGTAGCTTCCGCCTCTTGTGTAGATGGAGTAATTATGCCGACAGGAAGGCACTGCCCGGATTGAAATTGCAGTGATCAAAGTGCTGGATTAGCTGCTGTTGTCCAGCACTCTTTCACATACTAATAGAACAAAAGGACAAGAAAAAGTGTAGATATTCCAATGGTACTGTAAAAATACTTGAAGTTAGCCCTGGTTCTGAATTCAAACAGTCTCTGTGAACCAGCAGCTTCTTGCTACATATTTTTGTGCCCACAGACTATCCCAGAGAAGTTCTTTGTGACTTATTACACTGCTCTACAGCCAAAATGCTTCTGAAATAAATGTAGTCAAACTTTACTAATTCTGGGTCATTGAGAACGAAAATGATGCTTAAAATTGTTGATTGGCTCCAGTTTTCAAGATATGCTATTGGGTCAGTATATACGACCCTTGACTTGGGAATGGTGGAGGATAAGTGAGTTATAAAGGGAAGGGATCTCAATTTAAACCAGAAATGACTAAAATACATCTTTGACTGGATCTATGAATAAATCTATGACTGGGTTTGGACAGTACTTGCTTTTTAGGCAAAACAATGAATGATGCAATCTGAAGTTGGTATTGCGTCATACATGATATGAATTGCATCATGTTATTCCTAGAAGTCATGGATGATGCAATCATAACAAAGCTTACATCACTCTGCTGAACAAATTGCCCTATATCAGCTCTAGAAATCATACTGTGTCGTGCTCTCTTATTTGTCAGTGTTTGATTTTGCAAAGGGACACATTTCTGTTTAGCCAAAGTGAGCAGAGATGCCTCATACTTGTGTGAACAGTGCAGATAACTTCTGCTATGTTTGTGGTGAAGTGACTTTTGCATCACAAAAGCGCAGTATAACCACTATGGTTAAGAAAGCCTATCACCTTTATTTTGGCTGCAAAATTGGAGATCAGGACAAGAGGTGGGCCCCACACATATGCTGCAACACTTGTGCAACAAATCTTCGCCAGTGGTTGAACAGGAAAAGGAAA
The DNA here is from genome assembly GCF_013100865.1 of Trachemys scripta elegans. NCBI lineage: Eukaryota > Metazoa > Chordata > Testudines > Emydidae > Trachemys > Trachemys scripta. Next base: position 246,026,366 of record NC_048298.1, on the reverse strand, counting down.
TCTATGCCTTTTGCAGTGCCAATGATTTGGAGAAAGCAAACAGATCCTACCAGCAATTGTTACTTCTGCATGGTGCCTCCAGTTGGGAAAGGTGTGTCAAAGAAGAAAAAGTGGACTGTGCATTATCCAAACATTCCATCAGCTATATGCCCAGTACCCCACGGAGAAGGACTGCAGGTTCCTGAAGCACCAGAATCATTCTCACTTGAATCAGACGAGGAAGAGGATGAAACTTCTGGTCCTGAACCATTAATGTCACAGGACCCACATTTTCTCCCCATTCTCCTCCTCTGAACCACACCTCATAACACAAGGTGAACTGAATGACCTTGTCAGGGATTTGGAACTACCCAAGAGTAAGGCAGAGCTGTTGGGCTCCAGACTACACCAGTGGAATCTCCTGGCAGGTGATGTTAGGATTTCCATGTTCTGTGACCGTCAAAAGGATTTTGTCCCATTCTTCTTCATGGAAGGTGATCTTGTAGCCTGCAACAACATCGATGGTGTGATGGCAGCCCTCAACATCGTTCACGATCCAGATGAGTGGAGACTGTTCATTGATTCATCGAAGACGAGTCTGAAAGCTGCATAATGGCAATGTTTTGCCATCAATTCCAGTTGGTCAGGCAGTCCATATGAAGGAAACCTATGAGAACATGAGACAACTTTTGAGGTGCATAAACTATGACCAACATCAGTGGCAGCTTTGTGGTGATTTGAAGGTTGTTGCTCTCTTGCTTGGTCTGCAGACTGGATACACAAAGTACTGCTGTTTTCTCTGCGAATGGGATGGTCGTGCAAGAGATTCCCACTACATCAAGAAAGATTGGCCACTCCGACAGTCATTGGAGCCTGGGAGGAAAAGTGTTCAGCATCCACCACTTGTTGAATCAAGGAAGATTTTGTTACCACCCTTACACATCAAGCTGGGTCTGATGAAGAACTTTGTCAAGGCCATTGACAAAACACAAGCAGCTTTCAAGTACCTCCATGGAAAATTTCCAAGGTTAAGTGAAGCTAAGATAAAGGAAGGTGTCTTTGTTGGTCCTCAGATTCGTGAACTTCTTCGAGATGATGCATTTGACCATGCACTGCGTGGCAAGGAAAAGACGGCATGGAAAGCCTTCTCGGAAACAACAAGGCAGGCAACTACAGGTTGTTGGTGGAAAACCTCCTCAAGGCATACAAAAGCCTTGGTTGCAACATGTCACTAAAGATACATTTTTTGCACTCTCGTCTAGATTTTTTTCCACCGAACTGCGGAGCAGTGAGCGACGAGCACGGCGAGCGATTTCACCAGGACATTGCAACAATGGAGAAACGCTATCAGGGCAAATGGAGCCCATCACTGCTTGCAGACTATTGCTGGACAGTGACAAGAGATGCGCCATTTAATGAATACAAGAGACAAGCCAAGAAGTGCCGAGTAGACACTGAATAGGACTAAACTATGTACATAATAGTTTTTTTGCCTTTTGTTTTATAATAAATTTTATTTATATAACCCTTTTGCTGATTTTTGAATTCAGCACATCAAAATACATAATAAATAGCACATTTTATCTCTGAAGCAGACGACTTCTCAAAAATTGTAGACCAATGTTATTGTTCTATTTGACAACCTGAAAACCTTTTCATGAGCTAGGTCACATGGGGAAGATCTGATGGTGAACATCATTGGCATTTCATCTGTGCACCTGGCTGACTGAGCCTCTCCCATGTGATCAGGAAGGTCAGCTAAACTGTATGGCTATGCCGAAAGAAGGACAGGAGACATTTGACATTGGTTTAATCAGGCGGCAACTTTATTATTAGATGTCTGGGACTTCCCGCCAGATAAAACTGTACAGTGCAGGTAACCCCATGTTTGTTGCATAATTACCCGGGGGGCTTTTACCAGACCCCCACCTTTTTCCATCCAGGTCCCTCCAGCAAATCCATTGCTGGGATCTTACCACCACCCCCATAGGAGGGTTATGGTGGACTATAGGAATGGGGGGTTGGCTCCCTGCCATACCAATCATAGGAGTCCCCAACCAACCCCCGTTCGTTCCTTTAATGAACACCTATTTTGAAGTCCTTCTCCAAGCCATTTATCCGGTCACTGTATACCTTTCCTATGGGGTACCTGCACTGGACATCTGCCCTATACTTAAATAATTAATTCTGACATATAGCCTACTGCCCTTCAGGCCATGTATAAATAAAGCCCTCCCTGAACTCACTGCGGGGAAGGCGGAAAAAAACCAACTGCAGCCAAGCCAATGTGGTGGTAAGGGAAAAATTCCTTCCCAGCCCCCCCTTAAAAAAGGGGCAGCTAGTGTAATGCCCACAGTGGGTCTTGACCAAATCTGATATTTTACCACCTAAAGGGGAAGGTCCTGCCTCAGCCTGCTGCATGTAAAAGGAAGGCTTCAGGCACAGGGCTGCCCCTTTTAAACCCTGCATTTCCAAGGGATGAGTCAATGACCACGCTGACCCTTTTGCAGCAGTTTTCATCTCCCCCTGCCCGCCATAAAGCACTGTTCCCTTCATTTGGCCAGCCAGTCAAATACCCACCCCCCACTTAAAGGTGCGGCGCGGTGCGGTCATTGTCTGGCTATTGTTGGGACCTTACCATACCTGGGGCGCTTCCACCAGCTCCCCGTCTTTTTCCATCTAGGTCCCTCCGTGTAAAAGGGAGGCTTCAGGTGCCTTTTAAACACTGCATTCCCAGGGAACGAGTCAGTGACCACGCCGATCCTTTTGCAGAAGTTTTCATCTCCCCCCAACTCCCAGCCATGAAGCACTGTTCCCTTCATTCGTCCAGCCAGACAAATATGCCCCACCCCCATTTAAAGGTGCAGTCATTTTCATCTGGATTCCCAGAGAGAAGACAAACTGTCTCTTCAGTTGAACTTCTTGATCAAGATGCAGTAGTCCCTGGGGTAGGGTGACCAGATGTCCCGATTTTATAGGGACAGTCCTGATTTTGGGGTCTTTTTCTTATATAGGCTCCTATTACACCCCACACTCTATCTTGATTTTTCACATTTGCTGTCTGGTCACCCTACCCTGGGGTGTGGAGGGGAAGAAATTCTAAGGCCATGTGTCTGTCTGATTGTTACAGGCTGTTATCTCTTGTAATTTCTTTGGGAATTATATTGTTTTGTATTTGGCGGGACACAAGATTTTACTAACTTTACAAAGGAAAGTATATTTCCCCCCACTGAGATCTGATTTCTCTTGTCATTAGATTGATGTCTAAAGTGTATTATAGCTTGACGGAGTTACACAATGTATACTCCTTCAGCAATTCTCCAATTATTGGGAAGAGTCATATCATGTATTATCTGGCTTGACACATACTTTTACAAAAAGAATGGTCCCTATAATGATCCTCAACTGAAGACATGCATCCCTATTTTTTTAAAGCTGTGTTTTGGAATCATCATTATATGGTACTTGACATTTTACACAATATCATGTTGGATCATCAAGCAGCCTCTGCAACATGAAGATGATATATTCAAGATCAGCAGCAGATTCTGTCATATGAAACAAGAGTAGGTCCCCAGCATTAGCCACCCATGTTTTCTCTACATTATATTTTGTAAAACAAACAAAATGAAACTTACAAAAACCCTTAGTAACTACACCTGTGGGAATGTTTATTTTTAAAACTTTGTTTTTTTCTTTCTATTGAATCACAAATATGACTCTGCAACATGGTCCCTAGCTCTACTTTCTGGATCTTTGAGCTCTTGTTAATCCATGCAAACATGCTAGCAGTGTCAAGAGTTTTGTAGCAAGCCATGCATGTGAACACGAGTTTGTGCTTGTGTGAACATGGGAGTTTGCATTTTCGTGAATGCTAACCATTTACAAATGTACAACTTGTGATTCAAATCAGAACTGGTTCAATAGGAAACTTCAGAGAATGCTGGGCACACAGAATGAAGAGGTTTTTCACAGCTCTACTTGCAAACAACAGTAGGTCATTTCAGTAACCCCAGCATGATGGTCCATTGTGGCAATCTGCAGCCCATCAAGGTAATCCGCTGGTGGGCCACCAGACAATTTGTTTACATTTGCATGGCCAACCACAGCTCCCAGTGGCTGCAGTTTGCCGTTCCCAGCCAATGGGAGCTGTGGGAAGCGGCAACCAGCACGTCCCCGTGCCGCTTCCTGCAACTCCCATTAGTCGGGAACAATGAACCACAGCCACTGGGAGCTGCGGGTGGCCGTGAAAATGTAAACAAACTGTCTGGTGGCCCACCAGCAGATTACCCTGATGGACCACATGCAGTCCGCACGCCGCAGGTTGCTCACCACTGGTCTAGAGGCTTCACACAAGTTGGGACCCCATTGTGCCAGGCACCGTTTAGGCATATAGTATAAGAAATGTGTTGAGTTTCTAATGCTAGAGTACCTGTCTTTATGTGTAAAACCTTGCAAATTGCATCAAAAATAATTTTAAGAAATCAGGAATCTTAGAAAATGACAAGTTTTTTTGAACTAATAGCCAATTAATGTTTTCTATTGTATAATTTATTACCACCACCGAAAAGAGATAATCACAGCCGAATTTAGTGTTCATTATCATGTCCTCTAATAACAAATTAAAGTATTATTTTATTGTGTGTTTTACAGTGTTCTGCTTTGGCATAATGCATTTTTCAAAGCCAAAACCTTTGCATATGGTTATGGAAGTCCAATGAGTTTTGGAGAAAAAGTGAAGGAGTTTTGTTCTTCAGTAGTTTCATATCAGGGAATAGTTGCACAGAGAACTCCATAGGTCTTTGAATAATTATTGGAATAATATCCTTTTCAATAGAGTTTGAGGAAACTGGTTCCAGGAAGTATTTTTAAAGAGTGGCCTATGCAGAATTATTATTATTTTTTCCCAGTGCAAGGCAAACTACTTTATAAATTATCATGTCCCAGTGAAAAATATGTGAAAAGGAAAGTTTGTGCATTTGTCCAATCTTGAATATTATAGAATAACATTCTACAAAAATATTCAATGGATAGTACTTTTAGTTTTGGATTCTTCTTATATTCATCCTTTGCTGCACTAATGTGAAGCAATAAAGCATTTATCAGTAGGATAATTACATACAGGAATTAGTTTAAAAAAAAATCATTCCTGAATAATTGGTTTAATGGCTAATAGTTACAGACTACTCCAGAAATGTGGTCAAGAAGCTATTAACTTCATATAGAATGTCTGTCAATATTGACATTGCTCATTTGTAACCAACGTCAGAGGAAAGATTTGAATGTGTTTATGCCGAGGGAAGATGAAGGAGCTCCTGCACTTGACATGTTTCTTTTTTTTCCCTTTCTTTTGTTTGTATTTCAGTGCCTTGTATGATGATAAGCTGATTCCATGAATAGTCGACTCTATCATAAATCTATTAAATGTGATTTAATGAAAACTGTTAAGATTGAATAATAATCTCAGAAGGTTCCAGGTTAAAATGGAGAGACGTTGACTGAAAATGCATTTTCATGAATTTAATGCCACAACTGACTACTGTAATTTTTAAATGATGAAAACTAAACTCTATTATAAATACACATTTAAGGGTATGGGCTCCTAGAGAATACTTTTCTGTTAGGATTTTTCTTCCTTAGGCCCTGATCCATCAAGGTTTGTAGGCATTTCAATAAGACTGCTTGCATGCTTAAAGTTAGACACTTGCATAGATACTTTACTGAATCAGGGCCCTAGTTACAGTGGTATTGTGCATTGTGCTGATGAAAAGTTTTAAAGGAAGCCAGCCATTTGTTTTCACAGGTTTTCTGACCATGTGTGCCACTGCCTTTCACTGATGCTGTAGATTCCCTTTTCACTTGTATATTTATCCCTTTTGGGTTCCCCTTCTAACTTAGGGTACGTCTATACTTACCTCCGGGTTTAGCGGTAAGCAATCGATCTTCTGGGATCGATTTATCACGTCTTGTCTAGACGTGATAAATCGATCCTGGAAGTGCTCGCCATCGACGCCGGTACTCCTGCTCCGCGAGAGGAGTACGCAGAGTCGACGGGGGAGCCTGCCTGACGCGTGTGGACCCGCGGTAAGTACTTTGTAGTTTGAACTAAGGTACTTCGACTTCAGCTACGTTATTCATGTAGCTGAAGTTGCGTATCTTAGTTCGAACTGGGGGGTTAGTGTGGACCAGCCCTTAGTGTGACCTCTATTCTGAGTGTCAGCGTTGGCCTAGGATTTTGAATTCTTCCTTGCACTGAAGAATCAATATGCTGTGTCAAAATCTAAAAGCATTAACCAGGTTCCAAATACTATGATGCTGTCCCACAGTTATGGGTGAGGCTGATAGCTGAATTTTGTGCACACACTGATTGACTTATCTCTTCATTTTCCACACTATGCCTATAAGCCCACAAAGCAGATCTATTGTGAATCAAAGTAAAATCACAAAGGCCTTAGTCAGCAAGGCATTTAAGCCTGAGCTTAAAGCAAGGAAGTGCATCCCTTTTCCAGCACAGCACTTAAGCAGGACTTAACTGATTTGCTTAAGTCCTTTTTCTGAGTAGGGGCTTGAAAGAGCAAGTACAGTTATATAGAGAAAATCAACATTGTGTTAATCAAATGTCTGATGATCAGCAAAAACTATTACCATCAACAAAGTAACTGCATGGCATATTAATTATGGTGTATTCACTCATGCCTACAGTTCTGCTCTTCCTTACTCCCCCTGTGCCAATCCTTGGTTTACAGCATGATGTTCCACACTAATGAAGAAGAACCATTAGAGGTAGACCTGCTTTTTTTTTTATTTTTTTTATTTTTTAAATCAACCAGTGCTGCTAAGTGTCAAATAGATATTTCATCACAAGAGGCCAAATCTCCCCAAATATTCCATCATCCTGTTCACTCATGCTAGTCTGCCAACAGGTTAACCCATTTTTAATGTATTTTGTGCTGGCAGTATATGTGTATAGAGAGCATTTGCTTTTTGTAATTTGTCTCAATTTGCTCAAGTGGTTGAGAATGGTCCAGATGGAAAAATTAGGACAGTGACAGCTTATTAGGGAATGTTTATATTGTTGTACTAGGAAGCAGCAGCCATTTGTTAACACGTGTAAAATGCATTTTGCTTGTCTTTTGGGGAACTGAAACTTGAGTAAAGTCTTTATCTTGGACACCTAAGTTTCTCTCTGAAGGGTAAGCTGATGCAGCAGTTACTTCTCTTTTAAATATTTATGGGTGAGTCATGTGAAATGCCTGCCAAACGTAGCAGAGAGAAAATAATGGCTAGTATTAAACATTTGACCTTGAAAGCAACACTGATTGAAAATAATTACCACAAGTTTTAAAATCTTTTTTTCCTGTTCTGGTGGCAACATCCTTTTTGGACTCTAATAAATTGCCCAATCATCGTATCATCAGATTAACTTGACTCAATTGTTTATTTCACATTAAGCTTCAGCATTACTGATGCGCTATGTAAAAATGATATTAATTATCTATCATTTTTTTTATCCAGATTTCTTTGATGGTATAAATGCTTGTTGAGTTTGCCCTTGAAGTTCCACTGAAGCCAAATGTCATCTTACCATGTGAAAGGCTGAAAATTATCTCTGAATTTTCTGCTGACCTCTAAGATGTACTGGTATTGAGCAGGTGTGAATGAATTCTCTTAGACTCCTTTGTTATGTCTATCTGTGTTGTCAATTTAGTTTATATTAACATCTGGGAACTGGATGTGGGAACATTATTGGTCTCATTAATTATAATTAGCTGTCAGTCTCCTCAATGAGAGGTATTTTGGTCATTAGGTGAATAATACTGGTTCATGAATATACCTTCATGTAATGAATACTTAAAAAATACGTTATCAAATATTTGCTTTTAAGTATCACAAAGATTTTCTCCCACCCTCAGCTTTTATTTACTTGTGGTCTGTGTTTCACCAAAGACTTTACTTCAAGGATACCAGGTATAGCTTTGTAAGATCAGTGGATTAATGTAGTCTTGTATAATATCATTGTCTGTTGGGGGCAAACGGTTCTATAAAAGGAAATTTTGCTGACATAGAAAAGAAAATTGCAGCTGTGGAATGTCAAGAGATTATTATCACAATAAACAGCGATTAAACAGGATTATTATAGAAGTGCATTTGCAACACTAAAATTGAAGTGGTGTCAGCATTTTGTTTTCTGACTATAATATGTCCATAAAATGTGATTTGAGCTTGATCGTGTCTTTTTAAAATTCAGTAATACACATTTTTAAAATATCTTTTTAAAATTCAGTTCTACTGTTTGTTTTGAGGGACCAAAAGGATCGTCTAGATTTTTGTGTGTGTGCTCCTTTGTGAAAAAATTAGTTTTAAGAATATTTTGCAGTTACTTCATTCATAAAAGGTCAAATCCTGCTAGCCAAAACTCCTTTTGAATGGGAATTTGTTGCACCTTGAGGAGTTTGTCTGTCTAAAGATTTTATGTCCTTTCCCCCCGTCCTTTATTTTTGTTTGAGCCCAAATTGAAGAACTGGCTGCTGTGGGACTGTACTAAAGTTTAAATACCTTTGTTAATATAGTTCATATAGTGCCCCATCCTATTCCCATTGAAATACACTTGACTTCAGAGGGAGCAGAATTTGAACCCCACATTAATCAAATTGGTTGTTATGACATGATTAAATGCTGAAAGGTTAATAAAGACACTTGATTGCTCAGTATAACACAGGGATTGTCAGACTGGGGGCGGGACCCCTCAGGGGGTCCCAAGGTTATTACATGGGGGTCGTGATACACAGTGGTCACGAGCTGTGAGCCTCCAACCCAAATCCTGCTTTGCCTCCAGCATTTATAATGGTGTTAAATATATAAAAAGTGATTTTAGTTTATAAGGGGGGTCGCCCTCAAAGGCTTGCTATGTGAAAGGGGTCACCAGTACAAAAGTTTGAGAACCACTGGTATAACAGGAATTCATTCTCTTGATATGTCTTGTACTTACTAACTGACACTACATCATTCATAAAAACAGAAACATATTTTATTTATTTAGATTTATATACACACTAAAAAAGGACACTTCCAAAAGACAACTAAATTAATATCCAGAAATAAATAAGGTGTAGGAATGTAATTCAGTAGATTCTACCACTAGGTAACCAAAAGCCCCAACTCCCTCTCCCATCCTTTGTTCCACTGCATCCTTCCCATGTCCTAGTTTCATCAACCTGATGAAAATCTTGGTTTCACTTGGTAAGTGAGGTGAGAAGCTGTGATTCCATCACTGCAGACAATTTCTCTTTCTGTGTCCTCACTAGACCTCTACCCACTATTTCCTATATCCTACACACTGGCCTTTAAGAAACAGATGGAAAACATATTGAAATGACTCTATGAATTTGACTCAGTCTCACAATGTGCAGTTGTCACACCTCTGGTGTCAATGATGTCAGATGGATATTTCACTCCCCAATTGACAGGAAAAGGAGAAACTAAATCATATTCATCTTTAAATAACAGTGACATCAGCACAGGATATTTCCCATGGATTATAGCTGAAGACACCACCTGCTGAGTACCATTAGCTCCTTCAAATCTTTTGGATCAGATATAATTTCTTCTTGTTTTGCTTTTGAAGAGTGGAATTAATTAATCTATAATGTAACTTACAGAAAAGAGTTTATAGAACTTATAAGGAAAAATACAACCCCAATAGGATTTGGATTTAATGCTATTGAAAAATGAAGGAGGCAGTTTATTCACTAGACTACATGGTGTTTTGTGATAATCAGGCCCATTATATGGGTATGAAATTAGCCACGTGGGGCGGGGGAAGGAGGGAGAGGGGGATCCTGATATTGTTCTTTGGAAGCAATGGCAGCATAATGAGTGTTTAAGGAAAAATAATTAATAAAAGAATATATCAGGCCCAATTTAGCAGCAGGATGCATTAACTTCTGCAATGCCTGCTGAAGTAAAGCCCAGGGGAGGATAGTGGTGCACAGAGTTGCCTGCATTCCCGTATGGGTGAATCTTTTGTGGGACACACCCTTCCCAGCAGTGAGGGTGAATGAAGTCAAAGGCCTATTCACTATCAGAAAGCATATGGCCTAATTCTGCCATCTTTGTTTTCCTTGGGTAGTAGTTTATAATGTGAGTGGTCCCATTGATTTAGTGGAAATTGAACTTTATCAGATTACCTAAGACTAGGTATGATAGTCAATGGTCAGAGCATATCAGTGGCCTAAAAACTAAGGCAAAATAACCATGTTTCCCCCCTGCATTTTAGTGGTATATTTATCCATCAATAAGGGTATGTCTACACTACAAAATTAGGTCAATTTTATAGAAGTTGATTTTTAGAAATTGATTTTATACAGTCGATTGCGTATGTCCACACTAAGCTCATTAAGTTGGCGGAGTGCATCCTCACTACCGTGGCTAGCATCGACCTACAGACTGGTGCACTGTGGGTAGCTATCCCATAGTTCCCGCAGTCTCCGCTACCCATTGGAATTCTGGGTTAAGATCCCAATGCCTGATGCATTGTTGCAGGTGGTTTCGGGTACATGTCGTCATTCGCCCCTCCCTCCGTGAAAGCAATGGCAGACAATTGTTTTGCGCCTTTTTTCCTGGGTTACCCATGCAGACGCCATACCACGGCAAGCCTGGAGCCCACTCAGCTCACCGTCACCACTGCTGTTGTGAGCATTGTAAACACCTCATGTATTATCCTGGAGTATATGCAGAACCGGGCTAAGAGATGCCAGCACGAGGGGGATTTTGTTGAGGACATGAACACAGACATTTCTGAAAGCACGGGCTGTGGCAATTGGGATATTATGGCAGCACTGGGGCTAGTTGATACAGTGGAACGCTGATTCTGGGCCAGGCAAACAAGCACAGACTGGTGGGACCACATAGTGTTTCAGGTATGGGATGATTCACAGTGGCTGCGAAATTTTCGCATGCATAAGGCCACTTTCCTGGAACTTTGTGAGTTGCTTTCCCCCACCCTGATGCGCAGGAATACCAAGATGAGAGCTGCCTTGACAGTTGAGAAGTGAGTGGCGATAGCCCTGTGGAAGCTTGCAATGCCCGACTAATTCACCCGTCAGTCAGGAATCAATTTGGAGTGGGCAAGTCTACTGTGGGGTTGCTGTGATCCAAGTAGCCAATGCAGTCACTGACGTTCTGTTATCAAGGGTAGTGACTCTGGGAAATGTGCAGGTCATACTGGATGGCTTTGCTGCAATGGGGTTCCCTAACTGTGGTGGGGCGATCGACGGAATGCATATCCCTATCTTGACACCGGACCACCTTGCCAACCAGTATATAAACCTCAAGGGGTACTTCTCAATGGTGCTGCAAGCACTGGTGGATCACAAGGGACATTTCACCGACATCAACATGGCATGGCTGGGAAAGGTGCATGACACTCGCATATTTAGGAACTCTGGGCTGTTCAAGCAGCTGCAAGAAGGGACTTACTTCCCAGACCAGCAAATTACTGTTGGGGATGTTGAAATGCCAATAAAAAAGAACAGGAGTACTTGTGGCACCTTGGAGACTAACAAATTTGACAGGTTTCAGAGTAGCAGCCGTGTTAGTCTGTATCCACAAAAAGAACAGGAGTACTTGTGGCACCTTGGAGACTAACAGACTAACACGGCTGCTACTCTGAAATGCCAATAGTTATCCTTGGGGACCCAGCCTATCCCTTGCTCCCATGGCTCATGAAGCCGTACACAGGCAGCCTGGACAGTAGTAAGGAGCAGTTCAGCTATAGACTGAGTAAGTGCAGAATGGTGGTAGAATGTTCCTTTGGACATTTAAAAGCTCGCTGGCGCTGTTTGCTGAGTAGGTCAAACTTTAGCGCATCCAACATACCCACTGTTATTGCTACTTGTCGTTTGCTTCATAATATAAGGGGGAGACGTTTATGGCGGGGTGGGAGGTTGAAGAAGGTGTGCTGCGCATCAGAGAGGCTTTGAAAACCAGTTTCATGACTGGCCAGACTTCGGTGTGACAGTTGTGTGTGTTCCTCCTTGATGCAAACCCATCCCCTTTGTTGATTTTAATCCCTGTAAGCCAACCACCCTCCCCCTTCGAAATAAAGTAACTATTGTTTTGAAACCATTCTTTCTTTATTAATTAAAAAAAAATGAGATAACAGACAAGGTAGGCCAGGTGGGGTGGGGGAAGATGGAAGGACAAGGCCACATTGTTTATTGTTGCCACACTAAAAATCAAACTGTTTGAATGACTGCCTTCTGTTGCTTGGGTCATCCTCTGTAGTGCAGTGACTGGGTGCCTGGAGCCTCCCCCCGCATTCTTGGGCATCTGGGTGAGGCAGATATGGAACTTGGGGAGGAGGGCATGCGGTTATACAGTGGATGCAGTGGGGGTCTGTGCTCTTGTTGACTTCATCATGTCAGTTTGCTCCCCCAACAGATGCTTCATCATGTCCGTTTGCTCCCCCATTAGCCTCAGCATCTCCTCCTGCCTCCACTCTTTGCGCTCATTTAATTTTTTTCTGACCTCTGCCACTGAATGCCTCCATGCATTAAGCTGTGCCCTATCAGTGTGGGAAGACTGCATGAGCTCGGAAAACATGTCATCACGAGTGCGGTTTTTTTCGCCTTTTAAGCTGCGATAACCTCAGGGACGGAGATGATAGGGGGAGCATAGAAACATTTGAACCCGGGGGGAGATAAAAAAAGAGAGTAAAATTGACTACGATACATTTCTGAGAACAAAAGGGAGACTCTTTCACAGTGAATCAAGCAATTCACAGCAGACAGCACATGTGCTTTAGATACAAGGTCGCATTTTGCCTTTTATAGTGAGCACCTGCCGGTATGGTGACACATCACACATGGCTGGGCAACAGAATTCGGTTTTCAGGCAGCTATGGTAAGCCTTTTGGTATGCAGGGTTGGCTTCTTACACCTTCATAACATGTGGGAATGTTTTCAAACTGCAGCAACCTCCTTTCCTAGAGCAAGCAATGGGTTAGGTTTCATATTTAAAAGGAGGGGCTGCAGTTTTCGGGTGGCTGTGCAGCACAGACCTAGCCCCACCCCACTGCGTGGCTATTGTCTGTGATGATCCCTTTTTGCCAAGTGCAAACAGCCCAGCATGAATGGGGTCCTTTTACTGTTTCCTTACAAAAATTCCCCTATTTCAACCAGGTGACCATGAATGATATCACTCTACTGAGGCTAACGCACAAAGATATAGATGCACAAAGTTTCTTGAGTGTGACCAAAACCCAGGACCATTCACTGCCATGCTTTGTGCTGCAATGATTCCAGAATACTTGCTACTGGCTTGGTGTGGTAAAGTGTCCTACCATGGAGGACGAAATAAGGCAGCCCTCCCCAGAAACTTTCTGCAAAGGCTTTCAGAGTTCCTCCAGGGGAGCTTCATGGAGATGTCCCCGCTTCATCCCCAGACATGTGAACAGACCTTTCCAGTAGCTGTACTGGCCGCAAATGCATCCCAGTTCTACAGGGCAAATCAAACATTAAACACTATTGTTTTTAAACCCTGTACTGTAGTTACAAATGTGCACTCACCAGAGGTGCTCAGGGTCGGGGATCCCGCCTTGGGAGGGTATTGGCTCCAGGGTGATGAAAAGATCCTGGCTGCCCGGGAGAACAGATTCACCGCTTGCCTGCTGCACATTCTCCTCCTCCTCATCCGCAAAATTCTCCTCCCTGTTGCGGGAGACTCCTCCTTGCAGGTGTCCATGGACAGTGGTGAGATAATGGTAAGGTCCCCACCTAGAATGCCAGGCAGCTGATCATAGAAGAGGCATATATGGTGCTCTGACCCAAAGCGACTGTTTGCCTCCTTTGTCTTTTGGTAGGCTTGCCTGAGCTCCTTACCTTTCACATGGCACTGCTGTGTGTCCCCGTTGTAGCCTCTGTCCAACATGCCCTGTGCAGTTTTGGCATGTATATTAGCATTTCTTCTTTTTGATTGGAATTCTGCCTGCACAGATTCTTCTCTCCATACAGAAATCAGATCCAGTGTCTCTCTTTCGGTCCATGCTGGAACTCGTTTGCGATTCTGGAGGGACTGCATGGTCACCAGTGCTGCTGAGTTTGCCACGCTGACCAAACAGGAAATGAAATTCAAAAGTTCCCGGGGCTTTTCCTGTGGACCTGGCTAGTGCATCAGAGTTCAAAGTGCTGTCTAGAACAGTCACAATGGAGCATTTTGGGATAGTTCCCGGAGGCCAATAACATTGATTTGCATCCGCACTACCCCAAATTCAACCCAGCAAGGTCGATTTTAGCACTACTCCCCTCACCGGGGAGGAGTACAGAAGTCGATTTTAAGAGCCCTTTAGGTCGACGGAACGGGGTTGGTTATGTGGAAGCAGTCGTTTTTAAATCGACCTAATGCGGCTAAATTCGACCTAACCCCTAGTGTAGACAAGGTCTAAGGTACATATTAATATCTTTAAATGTATGATTTTAAGAACATAAGAACTGTGACAAAGTTCCTTCTCTATCTTGCTGGGTCCTGCACTTATTGGTGGATTTTCTTGCCTCAGAGATTCACCATGTGGGTTGGGGAACAGCCCAGAGACCTTCCCCTCTGGAGGAACCCACAGTCCAGGTCAATTGGGAGGTTTTGGGGGAACCCGGGCCCGTCCTCTATTCCGGGTTCCAGCCCAGGGCCCTGTGGACTGCAGCTGTCTATAGTGCCTCCTGTAACAGCTGCATGACAGCTACAACTCCCTGGGCTACTTCCCCATGGCCTCCTCCAAACACCTTCCTTATTCTCACCACAGGACCTTCCTCCTGGTGTCTGATAACGCTTGTGCTCCTCAGTCCTCCAGCAGCACACCCTCTCCCTCTCAGCTCCTTGCACCTCTTGCTCCCAGCTCCTCACACTCGCACCACAAACTGAAGTCAGCGCCTTTTAAAACCCAGGTGCCCTGATTAGCCTGCCTTAATTGATTCTAGCAGCTTCTTCTTAATTGGCTCCAGGTATCCTAATTAGCCTGCCTGCCTTAACTGGTTCTAGCAGGTTCCTGATTACTCTAGTGCAGCCCCTGCTCTGGTCACTCAGGGAACAGGAAACTACTCATCCAGTGACCAGTATATTTGCCCTCTACCAGGCTCCTGTACCCCACTGGTCTGGGTCTGTCACAGAACATAAGAACATAAGAACGGCCGTACCGGGTCAGACCAAAGGTCCATCTAGCCCAGTATCCCGTCTACCGACAGTGGCCAATGCCAGGTGCCCCAGAGGGAGTGGACCAACAGGCAATGATCAAGTGATCTCTCTCCTGCCATCCATCTCCATCCTCTGACAAACAGAGGCTAGGGACACCATTCCTTACCTATCCTGGCTAATAGCCATTAATGGACTTAACCACCATGAATTTATCCAGTTCTCTTTTAAACGCTGTTATAGTCCTAGCCTTCACAACCTCCTCAAGTAAGGAGTTCCACAAGTTGACTGTGCGCTGCATGAAGAAGAACTTCCTTGTATTTGTTTTAAATCTGCTGCCTATTAATTTCATTTGGTGACCCCTAGTTCTTGTATTATGGGAATAAGTAAATAACTTTTCCTTATCCACTTTCTCCACATCACTCATGATTTTATATACCTCTATCATATCCCCCCTTAGTCTCCTCTTTTCCAAGCTGAAGAGTCCTAGCCTCTTTAATCTCTCCTCATATGGGACCCATTCCAAACCCCTAATCATTTTAGTTGCCCTTTTCTGAACCTTTTCTAATGCCAGTATATCTTTTTTTAGATGAGGAGACCACATCTGTACGCAGTATTCGAGATGTGGGCGTACCATTGATTTATATAAGGGCAATAATATATTCTCTGTCTTATTCTCTATCCCCTTTTTAATGATTCCTAACATCCTGTTTGCTTTTTTGACCGCCTCTGCACACTGCGTGGACATCTTCAGAAAACTATCCATGATGACTCCAAGATCTTTTTCCTGACTTGTTGTAGCTAAATTAGCCCCCATCATATTGTATGTATAGTTGGGGTTATTTTTTCCAATATGCATTACTTTACATTTATCCACATTAAATTTCATTTGCCATTTTGTTGCCCAATCACTTAGTTTTGTGAGGTCTTTTTGAAGTTCATCACTTTGATCAAAGTCTGCTTTGGTCTTAACTATCTTGAGCAGTTTAGTATCATCTGCAAACTTTGCCACCTCACTGTTTACCCTTTTCTCCAGATCATTTATAAATAAGTTGAATAGGATTGGTCCGAGGACTGACCCTTGGGGAACACCACTAGTTACCCCTCTCCATTCTGAGAATTTACCATTAATTCCTAACCTTTGTTCCCAGTCTTTTAACCAGTTCTCAATCCATGAAAGGACCTTCCCTTTTATCCCTTGACAACTTAATTTACTTAAAAGCCTTTGGTGAGGGACCTTGTCAAAGGCTTTCTGGAAATCTAAGTACACTATGTCCACTGGATCCCCCTTGTCCACATGTTTGTTGACCCATTCAAAGAACTCTAATGGATTAGTAAGACACGATTTCCCTTTACAGAAAACCATGTTGACTATTGCTCAACAGTTTATGTTTTTCTATGTGTCTGACAATTTTATTCTTAACTATTGTTTTGACTAATTTGCCTGGTACCGACGTTAGACTTACCGGTCTGTAATTGCCGGGATCACCTCTAGAGCCCTTTTTAAATATTGGCGTTACATTAGCTAACTTCCAGTCATTGGGTACAGAAGCCGATTTAAAGGACAGGTTACAAACCTTAGTTAATAGTTCTGCAACTTCACATTTGAGTTCTTTCAGAACTCTTGGGTGAATGTCATCTGGTCCCGGTGACTTGTTAATGTTAAGTTTATCAATTAATTCCAAAACCTCCTCTAGTGACACTTCAATCTGTGACAGTTCCTCAGATTTGTCACCTACAAAAGCCGGCTCAGGTTTGGAAATCTCCCTAACATCCTCAGCCGTGAAGACTGAAGCAAAGAATCTATTTAGTTTCTCCATAATGACTTTATTGTCTTTAAGCACTCCTTTTGTATCTCGATCATCAAGGGGCCCCACTGGTTGTTTAGCAGGCTTCCTGCTTCTAATATACTTAAAAAACATTTTGTTATTACCTTTGGAGTTTTTGGCTAGCCATTCTTCAAACTCCTCTTTGGCTTTTCTTATTACATTCTTGCACTTAATTTGGCAGTGTTTATGCTCCTTTCTATTTGCCTCACTAGGATTTGATTTCCACTTTTTAAAGGAAGTCTTTTGATCTCTCACTGCTTCTTTCACATGGTTGTTAAGCCACGGTGGCTCTTTTTTAGTTCTTTTACTGTGTTTCTTAATTTGGGGTATACATTGAAGTTGGGCCTCTATTATGGTGTCTTTAAAAAGCGCCCATGCAGCTTGCAGGGATTTCACTTTAGTCACTGTACTTTTAAACTTCTTTTTAACTAACCCCCTCATTTTTGCATAGTTCCCCCTTTTGAAATTAAATGCCACAGTATTGGGCTATTAAAATGTTCTTCCCACCACAGGGATGTTGAATGCTATTGTATTATGGTCACTATTTTACAGCAATTACGGACAGTATAGGCAAGAAAGCAAGAAAACAAAAGAAAAAGCAAAATTCAAATGCTTGATGTTGTTGGGACAACACCTCAGATTTCACAACATGTTTGATCTTATATAGGCAATAGCATTAGTAGGCTTTTTCTAAATGAGCTTCTGTGTTTATTTGTGAATTATTATAATTGTTGCTGTGAACAATAAATAGTTACCAATATAGCTACAGAGTTAGGTACATCAGATTATATCTTAAGAAATTGCATAATTACTAGAGCTTGTTGGAATTTTCTTTTCCTGTGGAAAATTTTGACTTTTGGCCAAAAAATGGAAAACCCACAACTTCTGTCTGAAACCTAAACATTTAGGCTTGGTCTACACTAACCCCCCAAATCGAACTAAGATACGCAACTTCAGCTACGTGAATAACGTAGCTGAAGTTCGAAGTACCTTAGTTCGATCTTACCTCGGTCCACACGTGGCAGGCAGGCTCCAACGTCGACTCCGCGGCTCCCCCGTCGACTCCACGGTACTCCTCTCGTCTAGCTGGAGTACCGCAGTCGACGGCGAGCACTTCCGGGTTCGACTTATCGCGTCCAGACAAGACGCGATAAGTCGAACCCAGAAGTTCGATTGCCAGCCGCCGAACTAGCGGCTGGGTATAGACGTACCCTTAGATTAGGAAATGCTAACTCTCTAACAGTCATCTCAATTCACATTCTTTAATATATGATGTTTTTATAATAATTCTTATTTGCTGTTTTCCATGTTCCCTAAAATTTGGAGGCATTTAATATAAAGAGGCTATTATTATATTATTTACCCTTTCCATCTCAAGACCAGTCTTTACTACAATTTAAATTCAGGATTGTTGTTAAATATATTTTAAATCAAGTTATATCACTGCATAACTATAGTTCACCATTAACCTCTTTATTGATGTGGGAAGCTACCTGGTAGGACTTTTTGCTTGGAAAAAGTTAGTCTATAGTCACATTTCTGACCATGGCTCAGATATTCTGGAAATGGTTGAAATGTTAATCATCACTATTTTGCATTCTGGTTCTTCAGAAACAGGTGTCTGCGAGTAATTTAATCATTCTTTTATATTTCTTGTTCTTTTGGTCATGATGGAGAATGTGCTATTTTAATTCCCAAATCTTTTCATTGCTGAACTATTAAAGTTAGGGAAAGAATTGGTGCAACCTATTTAATTTAATCAAAACACAGAAGAACAATTACTGTCTTAGACAGTAAGTCATCATTTTCCATTCTGTGATGATGTTAAATGTGCAGAAATCAGTTTTCTATTTTGTTCTGTGTATTAACTAGCACTACCATGCTGACCTTTGGTACCCAATTTCAGGATTTTTATAGTATTATTGCTTCAAGGACAAATTGCCCCTCTAAATCCTCCTGAATCATATATTTTTTTCACCTAATCCAGTGCACCACTTTTTTTCTCTGTTCATCAGTCATTTACTGAATTGATGATCTATTTTGGTGCTTCGTTAGAAAAAGACTCTATTATTAGGATGATCATCGTACCCTTCACTGGCCTTGACCATCATCCTAATAACTTTGGCCCTGGCAATTCTTTAATTCCTTTTTCATCTCTATAACAGGATTTTTGGAGTTTCAATACTGACTCTTGATGACAGGGTGATGAGGATTTAGTTTCCCATTTGATCATAGACCTACATCACTATTAAAGTGTAGTAGACATCTTGGGTCCTAACCATTATGACACAGTGATATTTCACTCATATAGGACCTGTGATAGGGTAAAATATCCAGGACAGGGTTAAGATCTACCTGTCTGTCACATGACCCAGCAGATGATTTAAGGGAAGAGTGCATCCTCTTTCTTGGGGCTGAGTGAGACAATGGAAAAGCTTCTGGGACCTGCAGCTTGCAAATTGCTTTGTTTTTGCGTTACTCATGAGTTTTTGTGCTTGAACAATAAATGGGGTCTGAAAGGGACATGGGTGTGGTACTAGCTCTTTTCCCCGTTGGTGGTGTAGCCCATCATTATACAGGGCCCATTGCGATCTGGCCGCTTGTGCCTCATCTTTAAAATAAACTTTCAGCTGGTTTTCTTCTATCACTTTTCTTCTTTCACTGTCAATGATTAAGGTTGCCTAACAGTTCCCATTGTAAAACCTTGTTTTCAGTTGCTTATAACTTTGGCAGTCTTTAACTGTTTGGGCTGAAATTTTCCATGCCAGGTGTCTACCTCAGGCTGAAGATTTTGGAAAATTTCAGCCAAAATGATGTAGCTGTTTCCAAAAACAAGGGTAGTTGAAAATGTTATTTTGCCCATGTTAAAAAATTCTGGTGATCTTTTAAAAAGAATGGGCATATTTTACTTCAAATATGGCTTGTTTGTTTTTTTAAATTTTGCAAAACATCAAGGTGTTTTTGAAAAAAATCAGGTTTTTATTATTTCAGTCCTCTCCCCCCACCCCCAAACTGGTTTTTGTTTGAATGTTTTCTATTTTTGATTTGTTGCTTTTGCTTTTCAACCTTTAACATTTTTCTCAATATACACTTTGTTTTAGGTGAAAAACGAGAAAAAAGTTTTGGAAAATAGAAGGAAAAAACTGAAATAAACCTAATTTTTCTAAAAGATATAAAAGATCATTTCTGAATTGGTCATGAAGCATGAAAAATTTCTGTGGAAAATTTTAGTTTTTGTCAAAAAGTAATTTTTTTGCCTCAAAATATTAAGCCCATATCCAAGTGCTTGGCTAGAACAGGGCCTTGGTTCCAGTCTCACACTATTCATATGTATATGTTTATGGGGACAGTGGGTCCATGACATTTAGCTGCGGTTCCCACTTGTGTGGTTTTAAAGCCTTTCATATCTTTCTGGTGCGTTTTTGTTCCTCTCTGAACCATGCAGAAAATTTGGCCCATTGTGTGTATTGTACGGTGCTGTAGTTTAATACAATAAATATTACAAATATAATGTATAAACAGGTTGATTTCTAAATGTTTTCCAACTACAAGCAGTTTCTTAAACCCAATGCTGATCAGATGGAACTGCTATTGATTGGTTCCTCACAGCAGTGATCGGCTGTCAGGGTTGATGTCTTCTCTGTGGGCAGTTCTCTTCTGTTCAAGAGACAAGCTGGGTGAGGTAATAACTTTGATTGGACCAACTTCTGTTTATGAGAGAGACAAGCTTTTGAGCTGAACAGAGTGGAAAGAACCTGAAGAAGAGATCTAAAGAAGTTGGTCCAATCAAAGATATTACCTCACCCACCTTGTCAGTCTCATATCCTGGGACAAACACAGCAATAGCACTGCAAATATCTGTTGGAGTAATTTAAAAACAAACAATAAAAAAAACCCAGTACCCTCAAACCCCTTTAATCATGTGATTACATTATCGGCCTTTCCATAAGAAATGCCTAGGGACATCCAGCTGCAACCTGTCTTTTCCTTATTAATTTGATGACATATTAATCTATATTTATTATTTTTTCATGACTCAATGATCTCCCATTTATTTGCAGGAGACCCAAGCAGGGGGATTGGGATCAGATGCAAAACAACTCCACGCTAATGGCTGAAATAGGCTCCACTACTTCTAATCCCGCCTTCTATGGGGCAGAGGGCAATAGTGGATATCTTGGCCCGGCTCCTCCCCAGTCCACCAATGCTTCATTTGTCCCTTTTTCCCCTTGCATGCTGC
The DNA here is from genome assembly GCF_013100865.1 of Trachemys scripta elegans. Classification (NCBI taxonomy): domain Eukaryota; kingdom Metazoa; phylum Chordata; order Testudines; family Emydidae; genus Trachemys; species Trachemys scripta. The sequence continues at coordinate 246,005,138 of NC_048298.1, read as the reverse complement.
TCAGCAGGAGGCCCCTGGAGGAGTTTAGCTTTTTCCTATGCAGAAAATATGTATCCTTTCCTCACAACCATTCTCCACTAAACACAGCAGGGAGGTAAGTTTCTGCAAGTGCTAGGTAGAGGCTGGCGAATGTAGATTCAGCTACCTGGTTAAGAGTGAGAAAGTGCCCAGAAATGCAGCAAAAATTTTAAGAGTAATCAGATTTGCTTTGGTTGAGCTCCCTATTTGTCTAGAACACCTGTTCATTATTTGTCTTGGCTATGCTTCTCATGGGGTTTCATATATAGCTTACTCTGTTGCATGACTAGTTTTTATGCTGCAGAACTTGCCAGAAAAACCCATTAGAAACTGTTCAATGTCAACCAATTTACTTCTTTTAAATTTTGTTTTAATAAGTTGAGTGTTGGCATGTTATAGATAATGAAGTGGAGAAGGCTGAAACACCATCCATAACAGATCTTCATTACAACTTCCAAGTATACATATTGCAAGATCCAGGCACAACAGAATAGGTAAATCATGAGGAATTAGTTCAAGATATTGCCAATCCCCTTGGAAAAGAAGAATGATTGAAGCTTTATCTGATTCATAATGGATCAGGGTCAAACCATCTTGGAAATCAAGGTATTTAGTGGTGTTCTTACAATTAAAATATCCAAGGAATTAATTTAAAGTCCTCTATGCCCCAATGGGAAAGAAAAAAAATCCAATATAAGGAAGTTTTGAAGTAAAGTACATGTAATATTGGAGGGATGGGCAACCTTTGGCACGTGGCCTGCCAGGGTAAGCACCTGGCGGGCCGGGCCAGTTTGTTTACCTGCCATGTCCGCAGGTTCAGCCAATCGCGGCTCCCACTGGCCGCGGTTTGCCTCTCCAGGCAAATGGGGGCTGGGGGCGGAGGCGCGGGTCGAGGGATGTGCTGGCCACTGCTTCCCGCCACCCTCATTAGCCTGGAGTGGCAAACCGCAGCCAGTGGGAGCCGTGATCGGCCAAACCTGCGGACGTGGCAGGTAAAGAAACCGGCCCTGCCCGCCAGGGAGCTTGCCCTGGCGGGCTGCGTGCCAAAGGTTGCCGATCTCTGTAATATTGCACGACACACTAGTCTGACTATATACATAGACCTATATAGTGCCAATGATAGATAGTCCAAGTACTGGAATGCTCATTATCTTATCAAAGCATATGTTTTATTCAAGCCATTTTCTAAATGCATGAGACTTGAATGTCTAATCTGTTAGGGTATTCCCTCATTCATAACCCTTGCATAAACTAGGGTATATCAACACATGTGCACTATAAGACATACCACAATATGGCTTAACGATTGTCCAGAGCTTCAGTTTTACTATTGGAAGTTTCAGTAGTCACATTTGGAGTGAATGGCCAAAATTCCACAACAATATGTAATCCTCAAGCAATACATTAGTGATAAGATAAAATACACAGAAAAAATAGTTTTCTGGGTCCTTTCTGATTGATATTGAATGGTGTGAGGTACACATTGTTATTAAAACAAAAAAATGACTGATTCTGCAAGTGCTTACAAATAATGTTTCACAATTATTTGCATATGCTCATCCTTGGCAAATGAAATAGAAGTAAACTCAGTATTGATATGTAAAGCATCCTCTCATAGGTAAACCTGGAGCGGTTATAATAACCAATCCAGATAATGAAATCTGCTATGTATCACCTGTTTACTATATTTAATTTTATTTGAATTTTTGTTATCATGATAATCAAGGAATCATTACAAAAACTTAATCTAAATTGTTATTAACATTTTCAATTTGTTACTTCAAGGTCACCATGCTAGCACACAAGCTTTTCTCTTCCATCCCCTCATGACATTCCATCTCGCTATGCTAAACGTTTATAGCTCAGATTGATAAGACTTTTGGCCTTTAGACTCTGAGCTGTGTCTGAATGCTGGTTGCAGCAGGCAGGGAAATTAATGAGAGCATCACTCTGTCTCATATTCTAGGATCTCTTCCTTTAATTGTAATTATAGTGGCACTGTTCATGCTGTTATGGTTAAGATGGTGTCAGCATTTCCATTATTTAAACCCTGTTTTTCAGGGGATGGGAATTCAGTGATGAAAACGCTTTGCATGCTGGAATTGGTTGGACCAAATTCTGGCTGTAAAGAGCCCAATAAAAACACCCACTAAAACATTAACCCACTAAAAACAAATGATTTCTTTTAAGTTTTATAAAGCTGCCAGACAGTGGCGCCCCACTTGGATACATAGGAGGAAGAAATAAAAGGATTCCTCCATCCTCCCCTGGTTTGCCTGCACAGGCAATAGCCCAAATCTTGGTCCTTATGCTCCCTGAGGGGTAGTTTGCTTTTCCTTTCCCCCTCCCAATGGGTAAACAATTAAAAGTAATTGACCAATGGTGGAAACTATTTTTGTGCACTTACAAGCTTTGACTAAGATGTTCAAAGGTCGGTGCCCAAATCCAGTTGATATTAAATGGGAGTTGGGGGATAGATTTTCAAAGGCATCTGAAGATATAGATCGGCACCTAATGGGATTGTCAAAAGCCCCTAAGTAGATGAGGTGCCAACTTCCCAATTCACCTCTGGTCCTAAGTGCTTATTTCCGCAAAACAGCATATATTATAATAAGTATAAAATATCATTGTAGTTTATGATCACTGGCAGCTAAAATCCTACTTTAAGAGGCTGAGTAGAGAAGAAGTGCTGTATTGGGTTTGTATCTTGCAACAAAGAACTCATATTAACCAATTGTATTTGCAGCCAATATTGCTTCATGTATACTTTCTAATGCAATTTAATTTGAGAGTATATTGATCATAACATAGAACTATTAGAATTTTAGGAATGTTGTTATAAGAAAGTGTGAGAGCCCTGCAGGTGGGGACAATACACAGGAGCAGGGCTGGCTCTAGGATTTTTGCTGCCCCAAGCAAAATCAATGTTGTCCGCTCCGTCCCCCCGTTTTTTTCTTACCTCACCCCCCGGCCCCGCCTCAACTCCGCCCCTTCCCCAAATCCCCAGCCCTGCCTCCTCCCCCCAGGCTCTCAAGCCTAGGAGGGAGCGGGAGAAGCGACACGTGCTCCGCGGCCACTCAGAGTCTCGCCCTCCCTCCCAGGCTCTCAAGGCTGGGAGGGAGGGCAAGCAGCGGTGCGCGAATCAGCTGTTTCGTGCGCCGTGGTGCACAAGCGGCGGCAGCAGCGGAGGTGAGCTAGGGCGGCCAGGGCACATTTTTAGGGGCGGCAGGGGCAGCATTCTGGCGCCGGCCATGCCACCCCTAAAAATGTGCCGCCCCAAGCACCAGCTTGTTTTGCTGGTGCGTAGAGCTGGCCCTGCACTGGAGAGAGAAGAATGGGTAGCAAGTAACAGAAGGTGCAGGTGTGGGGACAGCTGATTGATTGCAGGATGCATAGAAGTATTTGGGCTGTTCTTTAAAAAAAGATGGGAAATTAGTGAAGTGGCTGGAGAGGCGTGGACTGGCACACAAACACACACGTGTACACCGGGAACCTTGAGGAAAGATTCTGAGGCCAGGTCTTCACAACCACTTACTTCGGTATAACTTCTGTTATTCAGGGGTGTGAATAAGCCACCACCCTGAGCGACATAAGTTATACTGATCTAAGTGTAACGATGCGGTTCTGGCGGGACCCAACTGAGAGTGCCAATTCAGGACAAATTGCTAAAACAGGGCAGTCACAGCCCAAGACTGGGGTTTTTCCACCTCTAAGGCAAGCCAAACCAGCCAGTCTAAGAGGACTTCGGTCTCATCCCACTGGCTAACCACAAGTCTCACAAGCAATTCCCTTAGACACTCCAGTTTCCCAGTATCACCACCAGTGCCACTCGTTATGGGGACGAATGGTTATGAAAACCAATACCCCAGTAAAAGAAAAAAGGTTCTCCTGATCTCATAGGACCAAGCCCCAGATCAAGGTCAATATACAAATCAGATCTTACCCACAAATCACGCTGTTGCCCATCCTTTAGAATCTAAAATCTAAAGGTTTATTCATAAAAGGAAAAAGATATAGATGAGAGTTAGAATTGGTTAAATGAAATCAATTACTTACAGTAATGGCAAAGTTCTTGGTTCAGGTTTGCAGCACCGATAGAATAAACTGCAGGTTCAAATCAAGTCTCCGGAATACATCCCCAGCTGGGATGGGTCCTCAGTCCTTTGTTCAGAGCTTCAGTTGTAGCAAAGTCCCTCCAGAGGTAAGAAGCAGGATTGAAGACAAAATGGAGATGAGGCATCAGCCTTATATAGTCTTTTCCAGGTGTAAGAACACCTCTTTGTTACAGCAAAATGGAGTCTGGAGTTACATGGGCCAGTTCCTGCATACTTTGCTGAGACTCAAGGCATATTTGCCTTCTCTCAATGGGTCCATTGTATAGCTGATGGCCCTTAATGGGCCATCAAGCAGGCTAGGCAGAGCTAACACCAGCTTGTCTGGGATGTCACCCAGAAGCATAGCATAAGTTTGCAATACAGACAGTATAGAGCCAATATTCATGACTTCAATTACAAAATTGACACACACATATAGACAGCAGAATCATAACCAGCCAACCATAACCTTGTCTTAGACACCCCATTTGACCCCCTTTATACAAGTTTTGGGTGCCACTACAGGACTTTGGTTGCAACAATGATCTATATGGTCCCAGATTATATTAATAGCGTCACACTAAGCACCAGTGTAGACAGCGCTATGTCCATGGGACAGCTTCTGCCGCCAACATAGGTACCATCTCTTGTTGAGGTGGGTTTATTATGCTGATGGAAGAGCTTTCTCCCATCGACATAGAATGTCTTCACCAGATGTGCTACAGCAGCCCAGCTGTATCAGTGCAGCTGGGCCGAGTTAGCACTTCTAGTGTAGATTAGCTCTAACTTTTTCAGCACATTTTTTCTGCCTAGGAGGATGAAGCTCTGCCTCATCCTCATTGCAAGCCCATGCTTAAATAGTAGACTTTGGGTATATGCCAAGGTAATTATCACATAATTTGTATCACATTTGATGTTGAGGGAATCTACTATGTATTATTTATTGCTATTAATTATTTTTTCACAATACATGTTATTTATTATTTTATTATTTAATTGTTTGTTGTTATAGGTTGTTGGGAATTATTTGTTTGTTTAATTACAGCAGTGTCCAGAAACTCCAATCAGGACTAAGGGTCCCAATGAGCTAGGCATTGTATACACATATGGAGAGAGTTCAATCTTTTTTTGTCCTGTTGATGCACATGTGCATCTCACCACCACTGAAAGGTAAAGTGCATGATTCAATGGCAGAACCTTAAATATTTTACTCTAGTTCTTTTTTAATGTAGTGCCACTGTCTTCCAGTTTTGTCGTGAATTCTGGCACAGTGTAACTCTCAGGTTGTCATTCATTGGGAGAGATCTTACATGAAGCAGAGAAGTTCATGTTCATAAATGCTTTGAGAGCTTTGGGACAGGAAACTTCTACTTATTTTGCTAATACTGACCCTGTTGAAATTCACCTCTAGCTAAAAATCTTTACCCCCCACTGAGCGTCTGCATTTTATCTGAATAGTTTAAGATAAAGTGCTTAGCGTATACGAAGCAGCTTATGCCCTCTCTGTGTGAGCTAGATTATGATTTATTTTGCTGGTCTACTAAACTTTTTAGAGATGATGAAGTAATATATTCTTGGTCAGTTGTGCTGGATCCCCTTAGCGTAATGACTTTAATTAGTGACTGAATGACTGTTGTAGCACTTACCTGAAACATACTGGGAAGAGATTGTTAGTGGGCTTACTTGGCATATTAATCAAATAAATGTAAAAAATTGAACAAATCATCTCAAAGGAAGTGCTATAGCAACACAGCTATAGTGCCATGCTTTTAACCAAATTGCCAAGACAGAGATGGGCATAAACTGCTTTTCTTATATTTATTCTGACAAGCTGTTAAATGCAGCAAAGTGCAAATAAATTTGTGAGCCAACATTAAAACTCACTCTATACCTTTTTTCTCAACAAGACTTCCGAGGAGATGTCACATTTTAGAATTGTTTTAATATAACAAAGCACATTTCTCTTATTTTACTGCAGATTTCAAATTAATGGATGAGCCTGAATGAAAAATAATACCCTGGGTGAACTGCTAGATATTATTAATGCAATTTCCAGGTAATTTTAGTGTGAACACTGTCTGGACACATTTATTTGCCAGTGATTGCTAGTTCAGGGTGATGGTTCTTTATGAATGCTGTTTTTGTAGAGTAAGTAGTTATTTTGTATAATCTAATGGTGTAATAAATGTTGCCGGTGTCCTAAAAACTGTTTTAAACTATACAAGAAAAGTCCTCCATCTCCTGGGAAAATCCTTCCCTTTATACTGGAATATTGCTCTTGAGTAGAGAGGTGCCAATTTCTTTCTATCGTGATAATATGACACTTCCCCAACTGCTCAGAGGAGAACGTTAGCCTATGTTTTATGTCCCTAATAATGTCCATCCTTTACGTTTCAGTAATAGATTGCATTACAGCCACAACATTGATCCACCAACTAGGAAAAGGATCCTAAGACTCACATCTGAATGTAGCCTAGGTCAATAATAACAGAAAATCATTACCAGTTGACAGTGGGTTAGTGGACTGGATAAAATGAGCTGGTGGTCTCAATCCAGTATCTAGGAGAATAGGCCGCTCTAACACACAAACACTGTCACACTTTTCACTAATCAATGTTCTCAACAGAGAGACCAAAGACAGTTGAAGCCTGGAAAATGAATTATTTTGCTGCCGTTCAAAGCAGTCCATTCAGATGAGACTGGATGCATGCAGGCAGGGCAGGATGAAGAAACTTATACTTGCTATATATTTATTGGGTTCTGTGGGGCTTCAGGCTCCAGGGTCTTCATTCTGGCAAGTTGCATTATCATTCCATTATAATTTAAAATAAAATAAAAATAGCTCAATTTCCCTTGGATTAGGAATAACTGGAGTGGAGGCAAGTGCAGGACTATATCTATACTTGCTTCCAAGAAACACATTTTAATATTTGGATCCTAATAATGGCAAAGAAGTGCTGCTGATTGTGCATAACTTTTGAAGTTATTGGGAGTAACATGTGCAACGGGAGGATCGGGTCCCTGAACATTGTGTGAGTCTAACATAATATAAATGTGCATGTGACTTCCTGTGTGTTGCTGCATCCTACTGGTTTTCAAACTATCGATCACTGGTAGTTTGTGGAGCACTTGTTGATGGCCCACAGAATGCTTGATGGTTACATGATACTGAATCTCCTCATTTCCAGATGCTACATTCTATGGAAAGACAGCTAACAATGTTATATACATCTATAATGTTGTTTTTCCATGTGAGCTAATCACTGTTGCTTTCACATGCAAGTTATGCAATTGCAGATAGGAAGGGAAGTGGGCAAATGAGACAAAGTCTCTATTAAACTGTAGACGACATATGGAAAAAGTTTGAGAACTCCTGTAATCTTTCCCATTTTCTGCAAATAAAAATCGCCAAACATAGCCGCCAGGCCAACATTTTAGGTGAAATTTCAGATGCACAAAATGTGGAGGAGAAAATGAATTTTGCATGTTGCCCTGTGAATAAATTTGGGAAATTTGGGGGATCTGGAAAACTAAAATTCAAGGATTCAAAAATGTGAACAATAATTTAAGAGATTTTTTTTGTTGAGATTTCATGAATACACTCGCACCAGTTTGATTAATTCTCTAAATAATGTGTTCTGACCTGTCCTAAGGTATACAAGGTATGCAAGAGTTTCACCTAATGACCTCTGATGACATTAAAAGTGAAGGAGAAGGAAAAGATGGGGTCAAAAAGATGCATTGTTTTGTAGTCTTGTCTGTTTCACTTTGAATTTTCAGATTTATTGTACCATGAAACTCAGAATTAAATTTGGTACATGAAGGATCCCTGTGGAGGGACACTGAACAACAAATCCACATGAACCTGTATGACAAAAAAGCACTGAGTTTTGTACAACTTGAGTTCAGATCTGACTTATGCCCGAAGCAGGGTTTAGAAGGTATAAAAAAACTAGAATGCACTAAGCTACAGCACCAGATAGCTTTATTTTGTTCTACCTCTTTTTAAAATTGAAATGTTTGTTCCTTCCCCTAATTTCAGTTGATTGCAACCAGGGCAGAGGGCCAAATAAATATTTTTACAGGGTTCATATTCCTTATTGTGTCAAAGCCCTTGTTAACTTTTCCCATTTTATGACCTTTAATTTGGAATGATTTTCAGTGCAGTAAACAGGATGAGCACTGTGGAATTAAATAGAAAGGGGCTCATGGGAGTTTTTAAAGGTTGACAAATGTCTTTATTTCTCAAATACATATCCAGCACACATTGAAGATTGGGATATATGGGAGTTAACTTCAACTGGAGTTTTGTAAGAATTATATTAGCTATTAATTTGAGCTGTCTGTTTATTTTCTCTAACCTCTGTCCTTCACTGATCTTGGTGCCTCAATGACTATCAACACTTCAGAGATCCAGAGGTGCCTGCAATGTTCTGTACCATCACAGCCCTGTTGTGCTTTTCCTCCCTCACAAATGTTCTGTACACTAGCAATAACAGAAGTCAAAATGATGCATCACAATCTGTTTTGACCTTTGAGGGTTTGTTCCTTTTCCCCAGCTACTACTGCTGTCTTTTGTTTAATTTCAGAGGAAGATGTGACAGCACAACAGTGTTTGTTCAAGCGATGTTCTGAACTGGATCATAGAAAACTTTTTGGTTTAGAGAATTCCAGAGTACAGAATGTGGTAAACTACAGTACAGGGTATCAGCTTCTTATTTATGGCTAGCTATTCTTTTCTGTATTACTGTGGTTTTCTATATAAGAACTCAGTTAACATATTTATTTGAAAATGTTTTCATGAACCTTGTACGTTAGATTCTTTCATACTCTTTTCCCCAGTACTGTACTGATTTAAAAATGAACTGTTTTTCTTTTTGTGTAATCTGTTCTCAAGGATATAACTTTCTAGAGGTTATTCAGGCCCAGTTTCTGGTAGCCTTACTTATGTTGAGTTGCTCTTTATTCCAGAAGTAAACACATGGACTGCAGTGACTTACTATATAGGGTAGAATATACATTTACTCCTGTTGATTTGTATCAGAATGGGTCCATTGATATGTATTTTCCTTGTTGAGGACAGTTCTTGTGCTTCATTAACACTTCTATTAAGCCAGTAAAATTTGCATTTTATGACCAGATCCTTATAAAAACTGTGCGTACTATTTGCAAATAAATCATGCATATATACAAATTTCATGAAATGTTCATGACTTTTTCCGTTGTTTTGCGCAAGTCTGCTCATGATAGCACCAAATATGGCTCATATTATTTTCTATGATAGGCATGATCTGTTTATTGCTACATTTGAGATTGTAGTTTTTTTTTTTAAAAAGAAAACCTTCATTAAACATTTTTCACATCTTGTCTATTTTCTGTTTGGTTTCCAAAGAGGACCATAAGGTTACAATTTAAGCATCATAATGAGCATTAGACACATTGGCTCGATTTCTCATTCTTGTTACAATTATTGTCCTGTATGATGATTTATAATGGACTATTTTCTGTTCTTTATATGCTTTTTGTCACAAAAATAAGGTTGTGAATGTTGATGACTCTTGTATTTTGTAAATTACATAATTGAGTGCTGGACTGCTTTGATCTTTGTAATGCTCCATCATTTGACTAGTTGACTATTTAAGTTCTTCTGTTTTCAGAGTCACAGACCCATGGGAAGAGATGGAATACACAGTCAATCACAGTAAAGATTGCTGAAAAGTCAAAGCAGTATGTCATGCTACTATCTTTTGCCGCATGCTTTAATCATTAGTATTTATACACTTCATTCTTCTATTCATTGTAGAATTTGTTTCAAACATGAACAATGACAGAACATGTTCAGTATCAATTCTCTTGGCAAGATTTAGACACAACAATAAAAATGAAGCAATATTATTGTTAGATAGGTAAGTTTGCATTCTAGATGGTCATTTTAATGCCAAAAAGTTGTGAGTTTGACATGTTTGACACTTGTTACCCACCAAAGTAAAATTAGAAATGTTCTGGCCAGGATTATCAATAATAGGTGCGTAAAGTTACACTCCTAAATCCATATTTAGATATTAAATAAGTGACCTGCTTCTTCAAAAGTGATGAACATCCAGCAGCTCCTCTCGTGCTCAGATTTGAATTCTGTATCCCACAACTTCCATCCCCTAATGTGTTTATTCATTTGTATGTGTAAGAAAAAGGAAGCATGACATGCCAGCTGAAAACTAGGGCTTTGATCCAACAAAACACTGAATGATATGTCTACACTACAGTTGATTGATCTAGCTAGATCAAAACAAGTTTGAGTAACAATAGCGGTGAAGCTGTGGGAACATGGGTGGTTGCACTCGCTAGCCTCACCCACTGGGATCCTGCGTCCATACTCAAACAGCCACTGCTGTTGTGGCTTCACTGCTATTGTTAGCCAAGCTAGTGAGATTAAAGCTACCTCAGCTATGTCTACAAGCTACCATCACACATACCGACTACCATCTGGGATGCCATCACACATCCCGACTGAAGTGCACATATACCTAAAATCATGTGCCTAAATTTAAGCATTTTCCTGAGTGCTATGCTGGACCAGTGCCTCGTCGAGGGCTTCATTGCTTGAATGTTCACTCATTTGCAAAGTTTAACTACATTTGAACTTTGTTAGTTGAAAGCTAGTAGAACACTCTGGCTGAGTTCTCTATTCACACTTTTTCATATATGTGAGTGGAGTGAGGACAGGAAGAGGGACCTGGATAATTCCAATTACACTCATCAAACATGCATCTCTCCTATCCTGTGTTCTGTAATTTCCCTCACAGACCTACAGTAAGGGGATGAAATTGGATGAAATTTCCCACCATTAAATTGTATTCCAAAGATTCACCCTGTAATATGTGTACTAGGAGTGGGATTTTTAAAAGCACTCAGAGTTGGTCAAGGCAATGGGAGTTTTACTGTTCACTTAAATGGGGGACGGAATTGGGTCAGTATGAAAGGCTTCAGTATATTCAAAGGTTACTTTTGTTTGAAGAAAATTGAATGGAATACTTATGGGGGTGTAGGCACTGCCACAGTGTATCAAAAGTGTGATCCATTTAGTCCAATATTTTTTTGACAAAGTCAAAGAATTCTAGTAGACTAGAGGCATGATTTTCCTTTGTCAAAGCCATGCTGGTTAATCAGCAGTATGTCAAGCTTCTCTGAGTGTTTTATAATTTTCTTTTTAATTAATGTATCTGGTTTGGGAAGTAAGGCAGCTATCAATGATTGAGGATATCCTCTGAATCTTGTTTTCAGATTGGTACAAAACTTACCACCCTGCAGATCTGATACAGTTGCTGATTTTATTGAACGATTGCCTTTTTTGGTTATCAACCCTGCCACTTCAAACTTAACATATTTTTGTTAGCCAATTAGCTGCTTCATTCTGAATTATCTAGTGAGAGAGAGATTACAAAAAGCCTAACTCTGTTGCAGAAGGCAGAGTGGAGATTTAATTAGGGGCAATGGATACATCAGATTAGTTTATAGCTATTGAGCTTTTCACCACTATTTCACTTTTTAAAATGAGATGCAGGAGTGATTGAAAATTGTTACTCTGTGATGCCAATTAGGGGCTTATGTGAAACAAGTGATGATCTCAGTCCAACAGAAAAGTGGAGGAATTGATTGATATGGAAACCTTTAAAGTTGGTCCCTACAGAACAAGGTTTAGGCTCACTCACAATGTAGTTCAGGGAAGCTTGCACTGTTACTACCTGTGTTGTACTTGTTCTGTGGATGAATTGAAAATTTCAGCTTTTAGTGCCATCTTCCACAGGGAGTATATTCATTTAAGAAAAAAATAGAAGAATTTGATCTTAATTGGTAGCCTGTATCCTGGTGTTCTGCAGCCCTATATTGGTTGATGCTCTTTATATAGGTTGGATTGGAGCTAGTAGTTTTATGAAATAAAGCTTAACAGCTGCACACATCCATATAACTTCCCTAGGTCACAGGGAATTTGGACCAGGCAGTCTGATCATGTGACATGCATATTTGTGCATTTTCAGCACATAACTGGGAGACCCTTATTTCAAATAGTGAATTATTTTCCTGTTTCCCTGCTTGCAAACCTTTTGACTGAATAAACAAAACAGGCATACACAACTAAACAAAAATTCAGACTTAAACTTCTTCAGGGTTATGGGGGCTTGAAGCAGTCACTCAGCTTCAGTGCTAATATTTTGGGCACTGTTCCAACCAGATCATAGTGTATGCAGGAGATAACGAGACTAGTTCTGTGTTTTTCCCCAAATGTTTTTGCTAGTGGGAAGTGCTGCCACTGTTACAAGGGTAAACTCTATGCTTGGCAGCACCTTATGTCAGACTCTGGAATGGAATTTTGTGTGTGTTATTTTTCCTGCCTGGCAAAGATGTGCTCTGACTTTAGGACATGGAGCATTACCACGTCATTTGACTGACAACTCCAATTCCTATGAGAAATTATGGCACTACAAAAACACTGGCATGCATCATTTTAAATTTTGCTTTACCCTTGTCATAGTTATAATATCTTACAAGTCTACTCACGTGAATCATCCCCCTTTTTCAGGGGCAGGCATTCATAGGCTGCCTAAGCGGACTCAGATGCAGTGTGATACATGATGAATTAAGACATGGATAAATGAACTTCAAAGTCAATGCAGTCTGAGAGGAATTAATATTTGGAACGTGGTTATTTCTCTTAAATGGCTCATGATGAAAGAAACAAAGGACTTTCATCATGGTACCAATAATCACCTAGGAAATGTTAACCCACAGTGTCCCTATAGATATTACTAAGTATGAATTATGAAATAACGGATGTTTTGCTAGATGTCAAGTATAATACTTCTGGCACATTAGTGCCTAACAAGCTTTATTTATACTGATGTTGCAAACTTCAAGATTTGCTCAAAAACCGTTTTAATGTTTACAGGGTGCATAAGGGGAATTTATGAAAAGGCAGCAAATTACAGATTTGCATATGCTCTTGCAGGTTGCAGAGTGTCAGTCAAAGGGCCCCCTTTGGAAATTACATCTCCCTATTTATTTGTGAATAAATATAAAAATGGTTGGTTTCTTCTTTTAATATTTTTCTGTAATGGATCCGGGAAGATTTGACTATTTATTAGAGAAGGGCAAATTGGTTTGCATGAAATAAGAACTGACCTGAAATTTCCCCCAACTCAAACCAAACACTTTTCTGTATCCATGAAAATGTTGAGATAATTTTCACTTTTATGCACCATAGCACTTTTGGTCTAGACTGGATATGCTGCAAGAAATACCATATATCTGACCCAATAAATACTTGACATCTTGCTTGAAAGCTTATTTTGTGTCCTATTTTGAGTTTTGTCTTGTCCATTTGGAAGATTGTTATTTCTAGAAAGGGAAGAGAGAAAGTCTCAGTGGATGCTGTAGGTGGAAAAGGGCTGTTAATTTTGTATTATTTTGCTTTTTGGACTACTTATTTTACTCTACCTAAAAGGAGCATATACCATGTTGTGATCTGAAGAAGTGAGGTTTTTACCCACGGAAGCTTATGCCCAAATAAATCTTTTAGTCTTTAAGGTGCCTCTGGATTCCTTGTTGTTTTTGTGGATACAGACTAACACGGCTACCCCCGATACTTGACATGGTTTGATGGGGCGTCCACCCCACACTAGCCTGTAAATGGTTAATGTAGCCCTAGGAAGACTGTGTGAAAAGCTGTCAATAGGAGAGGGGCTGCGAGAAGCAGCCAATCAGGGTGGGGCAGGCTCATATAAGAAGAGCTGCAAAGCAGAGCAGAGTCAGTGGCTCCCTTGAGCTTGAGAAGGGAGAACTGGCAGCCCTGCAGGAGGAAGAAAGCTAGTACCTTGGACAGAATGGAGTTGGGTAGGATCAGGGAAGAGAGAGAGAGCTCCTGGCTGACTGCTAAGACTGGCATGCTGAGGCCCTGAGATAAGGTGCTGGGGCTGCAGGGGAGCGGCCCAGGGAAGTAGACTGAAAGATTGGAGGTAGGCAGTGTGTGTCTGCCATCTACTGGGTCCCTGGGCTGGGACCCAGAGTAGTGGGTGGGCCTGGGTCCCTCTCTCATCCCCACTCAGCAGTGGGGAAGTGGCTGGACCAGACAGCGGTACACTTCCCCCGGAACAGGGGAGAACAGAGTGGGATACAGCCCATTGTGTCCTGAAGAGGATGTTATGTTCCTTGGAGCAGCGTGCTTCCAGGTGCAGAAGTGACGGCGGGCGAGACATCACCGAAAGTTAGCATACCAAGCTGTGGAGTTGATTGGCAAGATGACCAGCAGGAGGCGTTAGGAAGTGGTGAGTCACACCCCATCACAATTACCTTATCAGCATTTACCATATCACAGTGAGTATCTTTATCATAGAAAAAGGTGATTTTTCCCTAAAAGTGTAATATGATCTCTAGGGATGAGCTGAATTTTAGATACCAGATTTGAGTGAAATTCAACAAGTGTGGATTCAAAGAAATATTTGTGAATTCAAAACTGTGTTAGTTCACTGATTGAACTATGTTTTGGATAAAATTCCACAATTTTTCATTTAATCTGTTTTGATGTTTGATCTAAGTATCTACAGCCCAAATTTCTCCAGCCCACATATCCATTTCAAATAGATAGAAATGGCACATTTTTAATGAGCTCACTAATACAAGTTATTCAATGTCCCCGCTAATGATCTCATAATGACCAGATCTTATTTTGATAATTCAGTATGATAAAAATATGGTAAATACTGACATTTTAATGTACACTAGTGTAATTCCAATTTTAATGAAAAATAAGAGAATGAGAGAGAGAATTCATAGATTTTAAGGCCAAAATAGACCATTATGATCATCCAGCCTGATCTCCTGTATAACACAGGTCATAGAATTTCATCCAGTAATGCTTGCATCAGGACCTTAACGTTTGGTTGAGCTAGAGCATAGCAAGACTATAGATGGAATAGTTTCTTTTCATGGGACATCAGAAAGTGATGAAAAAATCACATCCTATGGTCCTGCCTTATCTGGAAAAGAGATGTTTTTCTGGCACTGGCATGTTCTGATTTGTGTAGTGCACTAAATGCCCCAATAACAACTATGTGGGTAAAACCAGACTATCACTATGCTCTCAAATAAACTCACACAGGAAAAATGTTAAAAGACAAAAGTACCCTATCAGATGTGGGTGAATACTTTTCACAAATAGATCACTTTACATCTGACCTAAGAGTCCTCATCCTCAAAGGAAACCTTTGAAATGACGAGCCTGGGAGCTTAAATGCATAATTTTTCTAGACACTAAAAATCATGGTCTTAATAAAGAGACTGGATTTATGGCTTATTACAACAATCTATGACCCACTAGACCCACCCCATTTTTGTCCTATCACTACAGGGGTGTTAACAGGCCACTTCACCTTGAATGGTCTCTTAGAATATGCCCTAACCACTTATGCTAACTTATCTATTTAGTCTTGCATTTAGCTGTGACACTCTGAGTACCTTTCCCAGACCAGAAGAAGAGCTCAAAAGCTTGCCTCTCTCATCAACAGAAGTTGGTCCAATAAAATATATACCTTCTTTGTCTCTCTAACGTTCTGATTTACAGTTTTGGACCTTTCACAGTATAAATTGAATACAACCAGATGGTTTGGTAGTGGCCTTCTCATTGGACCTTTTACAAAATCTCTTTTAAAACTGTATTTTAGTTGATAAAGGGTTGAAGTGAGATTTCAAGTAATCACATATTACTGTCAAGTATCAGGGGGTAGCCGTGTTAGTCTGTATCTACAAAAACAACAAGGAGTCTGGTGGCACCTTAAAGACTAACAGATTTATTTGGGCATAAGCTTTCATGAGTAAAAACCTCACTGCATCCGAAGAAGTGATGTTTTTACTCACGAAAGCTTATGCCCAAATAAATCTGTTAGTCTTTAAGGTGCCACCAGACTCCACATATTACTGTATGTCCAGTTTGTATTATTGTACTTTTCACTTGACTATGAGATAAGGTCAGGTTTTTGTTTTAGTCAGTCCGGCAGCACAGAGTTAGGAGTAAACTAAAACATTGTTATTATTATTTCATTTTTGCCTTTACATAATGCTTTTGCAATAGTTGAACTGTGCTACATAATGAGGCTCAGTGCCTCAGTGTCTTTATATTCAAAAGGCACAGCAGGTGCAATAGTGTTATAAATCAACTATTTACAGTAGTATGTTGTGTGGAGATAGATAATTGGTAATGATACCTGGCACCTTCTTAGTGCCTTATAAATATGAAAAGTGACATGCAAAGTAAAAAATGTTTGCCTCTGACTCCTTTTAATGATGTATAGTTCTGACCTCACAGGTTTTCCCTGTTTTTCTGCATCCGCCCTCTTCCCTTAACGTTGGCAAGGGGAAGAAGAATTTCAGTTTAGCTTGGAGCCCACACTGACATTCTTCAGGTCTTCCAAAGATCTATGCTTCCTTGTATAAGAGAGAGACAGACAGATAGTTGGCAGGATCTCTATATATCATAAGTAGGCATTGAAATACCCAAACAAATGTTGCTGAATTTTGTTTTTTGCTTCACAGGCCACTTTTAAGGTACACATCTCTGTAAGACAGGCAAATATTGTTACTTCCATTTAGATGATGTGGAAACTGAGGTACAGCAAGGTTGGATCACTTATCTCAGTACACAGAGGACTTCCATAGTACAATGTAAATCCAGGCCTTCTGACCCCCTAGTCCTATGGATTAACCATTTTAAAATTGTGTAATTCAAGTACTGTTATGTATCAAGTAAATCCTTGTTTGACATATCTGAACATTAACTAAAAGGGTGGATCTTAAGAATAAATTACTATGGAACCTGAGATTGGAAGAGCCAATCTCAAAGTTAGTTTAACAAGAAAAAAATCTTTCTTCAATTATTTAGTTTCAAAGCAATCTACAGCACAAATGTAATCTTCCCACCATAGCATAATTTACTAAATCAAAGGTCTCTGTAATCTTTACAAACAAAAGTCCTATCAGTTATCCGTTGTCATAAATCATTTCCAGAACCTAAGAATAACTCTGACATTCGAATGCTTGAGTTAAAAAAATAGATTGTCTTCAGTTTATAAAACATGAGTCTCAGTAAATGTCATTAGCAGCTTCTGGAACATCTTTCCAGAAGCACATTTATCATGAACAGTATAAAGACAAGTCTGCAGCCTATCCAGGACTAATTTACAGAGGTTTTTTAAAAAATAAATACTATGCAGAGAGTGAAAGTAGAAACAGAAAAGGAGCGGGGAAAATAAATTAATTTAGATTTATCAGTTTAGAACAACAACAAAGTTTCTAAAACACAACTACTAAAATGTTCTTTTCATTTAAAATAAGCATAAGTTCCTGTGCCTATAGGTTGTGCTGTAGTATAAGGGGAAAAATTGATTTTAAGTATGCTGAGGAAACAATGACCCTCTAGTATACAACAGACAATGTAATGATCATCAAAATCTGTAATGTGGGAAACCATAGAAGGAAATGGGATAGAAGAAGACAGCTTTACATGACACAGGGAAAAGAGATGATTCCATTTCAGTTGCTTTTGTCACTAGACTAACCAGAAAGGATACGTACCATTAAAGCATCAAGAGCTTTTTTTCACATATATCTTTCTGATTTGCTATTGGTTTGTTGTAAAAGGTAACTAGCTGAATACAAATATTACATACAAATTAAACAGGTCTAATTAAAATAAACAAATGTAAGGAAAATTCATAATTCATATTGATACTACCCTTGGTTTTTTTACACAATTTAGAAGATACATAGCTCTGTTACCTTCATTACCAAGGCTCAGTTGGAAAAATCCTTGGTTTTGGTTTAAGTTAAATCCTTGAATAAATTTTAAAAAATTGATTCATTTTAAATAAAATATTAATTTTTCTGCAATCACAGTTGATGGCCAGAGGAATGGACTGATTACTAAATAGCAATCTTAAACATATTTCAAAATATGGATTAGACAGTGGCAACTAGTCAAAGGTTGGCAAAACATGTGCTATACTTACAAAAGTATTTAAAATGGGGGTATGGATAGCAGTTTTTTTCATCTTACAAGATAATGAAGAACCAAAGGTAGCATTTGGCTAAATATGCTGGCCTCCAGACCTATTCCTTTAACTTTATTCCAGCTTCAGAAGGTTTTATGGAAATTGTCATCTTAAAATTGTCTATGTATTATATGTCCATGTCAAAAAAAAGATTGGCTTCATGGCTTTATAGAGCAGGAGAACTGACCAATCACAGTCTGTTCATGCTAATGCTCTTGCTGCTGCCACTTCTGTTGTTCTAAAAGCTATGGCACCAAGCTCCACTTGTACTGATGCCAATACACACTCTTGATTGATTGGTCATAGAACATGGTCTGAACCTGGGAACTCTTGCCATACAGTAAAAATACCAGCACATAAAATAACAGATAATACAAGCAGCTTCTCCTGAAAATGCCAAAAATACATATATCAATATTAGTGTCCAAGAAAGTCAACTGGTGCAGCAAATTACTAAACACCACCATTTGCTCCACAATCACAGAAATGTGAAGGTAGATCCTATAAAAAAAGAACACAAACAAATGCCAGCACACTTATGTAGCACAGTAGTCCTGGCTGAAAGGTTATAATTCCCCACAAATGATGTGGTACAGCTGCACTGAATTATGTGTGTGACATTCCCCAGGGTGCTACCTGAACTACTGTGTCCTGTTAGCTGTCCAGCCTGGGATGCCTTTTAGACTCCTCTGCTAGTGAACAGCAAATTTCTCCAGGTTCTAATCACTCACAGCCGCCAGCATGCCAAGTCACTCCTAGCTAGTAGATGAATGTTCTGCCCAGCCATCCATAAATTACATACAGGATGACACACACATCCCTCAGACCCAGCCTTGCCCCCCAGAAATGTACCTCTTGTACTATTTAGTAGCCCACTGCACTATACAAGTTCATAAATAGTCATTCCTAGAATGGGAATGATTTATGCACCAGCCTTATTGTCTCAAGTGGAGGTTTCCAAACACTTCAATAAAATACACAATAATCAATAAAACAAGTTTATTTGCTACCGAAAGATAGATTTTAAGTGATTATAAGTGGTAAGGCATAAAAGTCAGAATTGGTTACAAAAGAAATAAAATGTTAAAACCACAAGCTAATTCCTAAACTTTACCAAGCTAAATAAGATGTGAAGCAAACATAATTCTCCCACACACAATGCTGAAGGCAATTCTCAGTTCACAAGCTGGATTTTCTTTCAGTCTAGGACAATTTCCCTTAGTTCACTGTTCTTCAGGTGATGTTATGAACAGAGAGATGTAAGGTAGAGAGGAGAAGGGCGGGTAGAGGTATTTTCCCCTCTTCTTATATCCCAACTCTTGTGTTCTGGAAAAATCCTTGCTGCATCATGTGAGTAAGCAGTTTCACTGCATATGTCAGCTCCAAACAGTCTTTCAGATGAATAGTAAATTTCCTGTTTACAGCTCCCCAGCTAGTGAATCTCTGATAAAGCAGGTACTGGCTCTGTTGCACTTTGCTGGTGTGCCATTGGTTTATGGTTGTTACTCAGAATTACAACATATTTCAGTAACTATACAGCAAAATCTCATAATTTCACATGTAGTGTTGTTACACACATTTCAATAGGATAATAATATTCAACAGATTATGAGTTTTCAAATGACACCACTTTGTACAAAATATCTCATAACCATGTAAAAGTGGTGAACATGGGTACAGGGTATCAAATGCTGTACAGGGTGTCACAGTGTAGTAATGTTAACTGATGATATTAGCATACTGTAAGTTTCGCTTCTATGGAGATATTTCTAAAAATGCACCAACAAGTGGGACTATAACTAATGCATATTACTTACATTCTAGCAGTTCAATAACTGCCCAGTATGTTACTTAAAAACATGATGACTAGTTTTAAGGCATCTTCTTATTCTCTTGTATGTGAACTGAAAATGCTTTAGTCTATATTCAAAGGTTTGTGATGGGGGTAGGGATGGTGACTGGTAGTATAATTTGCCCCCCAAAGTTGTGAGGGACAAAGGTTGTCCCTCTCATAGTAAAATGAGGCTCTTGGCAGTTATAAATTCCCTTTTTCCTTCATCCCCAAATTAATTTGGTTATGGTTGTCTTATTTCAGCCTCTCTCAGGCTCCTGGGATGTCTGGGGCTAGATTTAACAATGCAATATATCATTCTCCTAAGTGACAACACAATAAGAATCACAAACTTGCGTATTCCTGTAATACAGTAAATCATTTTAGTGCTAATTACCAAATTAAGCACTATCTAAGTAGGGGTGTGATCTAACATAACTACCAGTTTTTTCAGTGTAGAAATTTGTTAATTATTACAAATCTGTATCTGTTCCATTACTTGAATTGGAATGTTGTTTTTGTTAACATGTTTTTTTCTCTAAAAGCCTTTGAATCTGGCCCAAATGTTGTTGCTTATTAATATTTCACATAATAAATGAATACTCATTTGTGCTCCACAAAATTCTCTTCACTTCAGCAAATTACTGTAATTACTTAGACAATGCTATATAGTTGTCTCTTAAGAATATAAGAATGGCCATTCTGGGTAAAACCAATGGTCCATCCAGCCTAGTATCTTGTTTTCTGGCAGTGGCTGGTATGAGATGCTTCAGAAGGAATGAACAGAACAAGGCAATTATTGAGTGATCATTCCCCTGTCATCCAGTTCCAGCTTCAGGCAGTCAGAGACTAGGGACACCCAGAACATAGGGTTGCATCCCTGACCATCTTGGCTAATAGCCATTGATGGACCTATCCTCTATCTATCAACTTATCTGATTCTTATTTAAACCCAGTTGTACTTCTGGCCTTCACAACATCCCATGACAGTGAATTCTGTAAGCTGACTGTGCATTGCGTGAAGAAGTACTTCCTTATGTTTGTTTTAAACCTGTTGCCTATTCATTTCATTGGGTGACACTTGGTTGGTGTGTTATGTGAAGGGATAAATAATAGTTTTTAAATCATCATTCATTTTATAGATCTTCAGTCCTCACTTGTCCAACCTGAAGAGTCCCAGTGTTTTCAACTGTTCCTCATATGGAAGTTGTTCCATACCCCTAATAATTTTTGTTGCATTTTCTTGTACTTTTCTGTGCAGTGGCTTCTAAACAGACTCTCACCCTCTACTTAGAATACTGTCAATGTAGAAAAACTAACATGGAATTTATGTGGGCCTTTCTTGGATCCCTACAGCATCCAGAATGTCTGAGTTTGTAAGCTGTACAGATCACTGCTCTACGCTGAGTATTTACAGCACTAGTTCTCAGCATGGAAATTAAATTATGAATAAGACATACCATAACCCCTGTGATAAATGTCTATATAAAGCTACCTCATTAGGTACAGTATTTAACATTTTTATTAATAACCTGGAAGAAAACTTAAAATCATCACTGATAGTTTGCAGATGACAAAAAATTAGGGCATGGTAAATAATGAAGAGGTCACTGATACATAGTGATCTGGATTGGTTGGTAAGCTGGTCATGAGCAAACAATATGCATTTTAATATGGATAAGTGTAAATGTATACATCTAGGAAGAAAGAATGTAGGCCATACTTTCAGATTTGGGGGAGACTCTATTTTGGGAAGCAGTGACTCTGAAAAAGATTTGGGGGTCATGTTGGATAATCAGTTGAACATAAACTCCCAGTGCGACACTGTGGCCAATCCTTGGATGCGTAAACAGGAGAATATTGAGTAGGAATAAAGGTTTTTTTACCTCTGAATTTGACTGTGTTGCTACTGCTGTTGGAATACTGTGTCCAGTTCTGATGTCCACAATTCAAGAAGAATGTAGATTAATTGGAGAGGTTTCAGGGAAAAGCCCTGAGAATAATTAAAGATTTAGAAAGCCTGCCATGTAGTGATAGACTCAAGGAGCTCAATCTATTTAGCTTAACAAAGAAAAAGTTCGGGGTGACTTGATTACAGTCTATAAGTACCTACATGGAGAACAAATATTTGATAATGAGTTCTTCAATCTAACAGAGAAAGGTAGAACACTATCCAGTGGCTTGAAGTTGAGGCTAGACAAATTCAGACTTGAAATAAGGTGTAAATGTTTAACAGTGAGAGTAAAGAACCATTGGAATAACTTACCAAGGTTCATGGTTGATTTTGCATCACCAACAATTTTAAAATCCAAATTGGATGTTTACTATAAAATATGTTCTAGGTCAGGGATTGGCAACCTTTGGCACGTGGCCCATCAGGGAAAGCCGCTGGCGGGCCGGGATGGTTTGTTTACCTGCAGCATCTGCAAGTTTGGCTGATCGCAACTCCCACTGGCTGCAGTTCGCCGTTCCAGGCCAATGGAGGCTGCGGGAAGAGGTGGCCTGGCCCATGCCGCTTCCTGCAGCTCCTATTGGCCTGGAATAGTGGGAGCTGCGATCAGCCGAACCTGCGGATGATGCAGGTAAACAAATCCTCCCAGCCTGCCAGAGGCTTTCCCTGATGGGCCGTGTGCCAAAGGTTGCCAATCTCCGTTCTAAGTATTATTTTGGGGGGAGTTCTATGGCCAGTATTAGGAAGGCTGACTAGATGATCACCATGTTCCCTTCTAGCCTTGGCATCAGAGAATCGATTAATCGATTATTGTGTTTTTCATTCTGATTACTGGGATCATTTCCTAGCAGTTAATCCATCTGAACAGGAGGGGGGAAGCTATTATTGACTTTTAAGTCATTGATTGTGGTTTATCATAGCAATAATCCTCTTAGAGCTGATTGCTACCCGAAGGTCTGATCCAGTGCCCATTTGCAGGGGGCAATGACATTGGAACACGCCCTTTGTTAACAAGAGCATTATTATGCAGGTGCATGCTAATGAGTATACTTGGTAATTAATTAACAAAATGTTTATATGGACTAATTGCAAAGAGCTTGTTCCTTCAATAACAATCACAGGATACTTATCATGAAAATATCTCAATCAGAATTTTAAAAAATGGTAACACATCCATTCAAATTATGGGATAATGTTACTACTCCTAAATAAAATACAGTCTTTGCAGCCCATTATGAACTGAACACTGTGCGTTGTTTAGGAATTAAGGGCCTATTTCAAAAATACCATTAATTTCTTATTAATAAAGGTGTATATTGTAGCTGCCTTGTACCAAAAGAGGGATTCAGAAGACATAGACTATGACACACCTAGAAATTAACATAGGAAGCTTCAAATGATGAGGGATTTGAAATTTAAGAATGTTTTTGCACAAATTGCATTATTGTTCCCCTCAGACTTGCTACATTAAGTTCATTTCATATAATGTTATGAATGTTATAATAATGGTATGTGCATTCAGTTACCTTTAAAATATTAAATAGCTCTCACTCAGTGTTTTTATAATGAGTAAACACCAATTTGTATGTTAATTCAGTTTGAAGGATCTGAGGATATTTTTTGCTTCCACTAGGATATGTATTTGTCTAAGAGAGTTCATGACATAACAAGATTTTGCACTAAATCCATGAATCATAAACAATTCTATGGATATTTTCACTCTAAATATGTGGCTGCCTTCATATTTTCTATTTAAATGCTTCAAACCTAAAATGTGTATTACCTTTTGGTTCTCTGATGCTGGCTATGCAACAGGCTCTCTTATTCAGCACGTAAAATGACAGGATTTATAGACTGAAAATTTAATTGAATTTCTTGCACATCAAACTTCCTTGTCCTGGAGCCATTTCCCTCCTAATCCCTACTAACGCAACACCTATTATGGTCATAGACCGTTGTAGAAAGAGTTTAGGTGTTAGGGTTGGATTATTAGCCTATGCTTCCTAATGTGTATTAGAGACTTCAATATGAGATAAATTCAAATGGCGAATTCGTTATCTCTGTCATATTTACAGTACAGATGAACCACTGGCTAGGGTGACTTCAAAGAAAATACAAACTTCATGTATACTTATTATTATTATTTATTACTTGTATTATTGTAGCACCTAGAAGATCCAGCTATGAACCAAAACCCCATTGTACTCAGTGCTATGTAAACGCACAACAAAAAGAGAGTATTTGCATGAAAGGTCTCACAATCTATGTGTAAAGCAAGAGACAACTGATGGATACAAACATATGGGGGAGGACAAGGCAATAATGAGGTAACATTGGCCAGCGTAGTTAGAGTGACCAGATGTCCCAATTTTATAGGGACAGTCCCGATTTTGGAGTCTTTTTCTTATATAGGCTCCTTTTACCCCCACCCCCATCCTGATTTTTCACATTTGCTGTCTGGTCACCCTAAGCATAGTATGGTTTGGTTTCAGCACGCCAGTGGCCTAACAGTTGTCAAGGTTTTGTAGGCCTCACAGCAAAGGAGAGTTTTCAGGAGGATTTTGAAGGAGAATAATGAGTTAGTTTTGCAGATGTTTAAAAATGTAACAAATAGATGATGAAGGCTGTTTGGAGGTGGGAGTTGACCTTTTGATAGTGAATGAGAGATTATAGATTTATATGAAACAATACATATTTGCTGTACTTAGCCTGGTTAACTTTATAAATTTTGTAGATGCTATTGTTTAGAATCTTTAACATCCCCCATGGTAGATATGTTACCTCTTTACAAAAATCAAATAAGTAGCAGCACAAATCGTTTTGTAAATCCCCAGGTTAGTGGACTCTTGATTCTGCCAATTGTGAGTCAGGGATGAGTTCATTAATAGCACTTAGTTAATTATTAGCCTATGTGCAGCCTTCATTGCCCATTGCATGTACTAAGAGGTTCAGTATATCTGGTTGCATATTTAAACTTCCCACTTGAAAAACAGGTATGAAAGCTTTTAGTTGAATGAGGTGCACTTAGGAAAAATTGATAGCTATCGGAAGCTCTTTGGTAAATTAGCCAATACAAGTGATGTGATTATTTGATGTCTTTGTTCTATTTCCCTTTATGATATTTTAAACTCTTCATTAACATAAATGTACAGATGGGAAAAAGCTGTGAATTTTGGAATGCTTACATCAAAGATCTAGCTATTTTATTATCCTCAAGTAACGGTAACTTGATGGTACTTTTTAGCATACTAGACAGTAGAAACTATTCCTGCCAATGTATACTTTTTCTTACAATACATAGAAAAAGTAATATATTGGAGCAATCAAAACGTATCCATCTGTACAATGATGCTAAGAATAATTTGCACTCCTCTAATGCTTCCCATCTGACTTTCTGAAAGTACTTTACAAACACTTATTGAATGAGACTCTCAGCACCTGTGTGTATATGGGGTAGGGAAGTATTATTCTCATTTGAAACTTTTGAGACACAGAAGGTACAGCTACACAGGGATAACAGACCTGTGACATGGCTGTGGCTGGTCTGGGTTAGCTGACTCAGGCTTGCAGAGGGTCAGGCTGCGGGGCTAAAATTTGCTGTGTAGACATTCAGGCTTGGGCTTGACCCTGAGCTCTGGGATTTACCACCCTTCCAGCTCTCCTGACTCCCAGTTATGGACTTTCATTCCCAGACCATACTTTTTCTCTAAAATGCTGAAGAAATATGCACGTTTCTCAGAAATGAGCAAACCAATCTAGTAAGAACAGTGAATAATAGGCAGCAGGTTTTAAATAAACATAAGGAAGTACTTCTTCACACAACACACAGTCAACCCGTGGAACTTATTGCCAGGGGATGTTTGAAAGGCCAAAAGTATAACTGGATTCAAAAAAGAATTATCTACGTTAATGAGGAATGCAATCCCATGATCTGGGTGTCCCTAAACCTCCATGTGTCAGAAGCTGGAACTGCATGACAAGGGATGGAAAACTTGATAATTGCCCTGTTCTGTTCATTCCCTTTGAAGCATCTGGCACTGGTCACTGTTGGAAGACAGAATACTGGGCTAGATGGGCCATTGGCCTGACCCTTTCTTATGTTTTTACAGATAGCTTCAGAGCCTTTTTAAAAACTCCTTTTTCAATCCCTAAACTACAGCTCTTTTGGGGCCAAAATTCACCTTTGCACATTCTGCCTAATGGAAACCTTACAAACTAACTTGGCTACACCATCACACAGACCGCACTTTACTTTACAAGGAGTGGAGCCAGGTTCTTCCTTATCTGAGTAGAAATTTCACATGGACTACAGGCTTAGGCATGACCTTTCCCTACTTGAAAGTTCCAAAATGGAGCTCAGACAGGAAGATCGTGAGACATAATCCAGCAAACTGAATATTCTCCCTCCATCCCTCCCCAAACAGTAACAAACAGATGGGGACATCCGTCAGTCTTGGTTGCTATGATTGGGGGTAATAGTATAAACAAAACCATGTTCCGCAGACAGCAGACTACTAATCCTATGACAAGAGACCCCATCTTTCAGCTCCAGAAGCACAGATCCCAGTCACCTGAACTGAAGAAAAATGCTTGCAGCTTTTTAGTAGTAGTAGATCCCTTTGAGTAAGAGTCTGGAGGACAACAATATAAACTCATACAAAGCCAGCACATTATTGAATGGGAACGTCTCCTCCCTTCCTACGAAAGGTAAAGGTTAAAATTTCAGACAGCCCTTATGTAGGCTGCACAAGAAGCCACCATTGTGTGGCTATGAGTTGGCCAGAGTCTTGCTGAAAATTTATTACAAACAATGAAGCAGCAGACCAGGCAAACAGTTTGTGGACAACCCAGGAACTGTGTAGTGGGGTGGTCACCTGTTCCGGTCCAGAAAGGGTTAAAGCCAGCCCTGGGAGAGGGCTGAAGCTGGGAAGGAAAGCCTGGGCTGATTGGGGAAGGCAGTAACAGCTGGAGCCATGCCCCAATCAGGCCCAGCTGGTCCCTATACGAGGCTGCGAGCCAGAAGCCCAAACAGTCTCTCTCTGCCTTCAGAGAGAGAAGGGCCTGGCTGCTGGGAAGCTCAGGGTGCCTAGAGTGAGGCAGGGCTGGGGAAAGGCCAGAGGGGCTGGGGAGTTCCAGGCTGGCAACTCCCCAGGCTGCAGGGCCTTATCCAAGGCCCCAGAGAGGCACTGGGTTCCAGAGGGGGGCAGCAGGTCCAGACCCAACCTTGCCTATGATGAGTGGCTTATACTGCAGTCTGCCCCAGGGAGTGAGGCTAGATGGTGACTGGCAGTAGCCTTACACTGAAGCGAGGTGGGGTTAGTGGGTGGGAGTTCCCTGGGGAGGGGAGACCCAAAGAGAAAGGGGTTACTGCCCAGGGGCAGCCCTCAGATAAAGGGGCACTGGGTCCGAGAGGGACACGGGGGCCAAGTGGTGAGGCAGATCACTGGCCTGCAGAGAGCGCTCCAAGGCTGGCAGAGCTAATTCCCATGAACGACCAGCAGGAGGCGCTGTAGGGGTGAGTCCACACGCTTACAAACTGAAATCACTTTTGTTAAACCATTCCTCAAATAACTTTGAAAATGAGCAAATTTGTTGAAACCTAAATGTCTGAGTATTTTGCAACGTGAAAAAAAGGAGCTAACTCAGTAGAATAAATTAACTGTGAATTGTTTCTCTAGCTCTAGGAGATCAAAAGACATGCGGAAGGAGGAAAGACATTTCTTGTTCTGTTAGGATATGCATTGAATTACTAAATGTAAAAGTGCAGAGAGTGTTACAGGACATGATCCAACTCTGTAGTAGTAAGACTCCTGGTGTCTTGAGGCCAGATTGTGACACCTTCACTCACACCGAATAGTACCATATTCCACAAGCAGTACCATTTACTTCAATGGGACCAAACGTGAAGGAAAGTGCTACTTCACGTGATTTAGAGATGCATGGGAAAGCACTCCTGGAAAAAAGTCCATAAATTAAATAATTTGCTCTTAATAGCCACTACTCATTAAGACAAGAAAAAAGACAAAAAAGCCAAGACCTATACAAATCAAAAGACAGTTTGAAGTCAAATTCATTGAAGTTAACGGAAGCTATCAGGTGCTCAGTGTCTGACAATCAGGCTACTTATTTAGGTGTCTAAATATAAGCACCCTAACTTTAATCCCCCATTTTTGGCCAAAGGGATTAATTGATAATGAAGGTAATACACTGGGGAAATAGCTGGTGCCTGAGAGAACACCTAATTTGGATTGATTTATATGTTATCACCTTTCCTTTCTGTTACAATATTCCTTCATTTGAGAATCAGTCTAGGTAGAACTGCTTCTATACCATTTGTATTTCCACCTGGGTTGTAGGAACAACCTTTTTCTTGTATATATCTGCAAAATAAATCATAATATTTTAAGACATAGATAATAAATGACCGAGTCTAAGTATTGTGCCTTGTCTGATACTCCTTGGTGGAAAGGAGCACCACCAGAGTTAAGTGCTCATCTTCAGTGTCTCAAAAAGTAGAAAATTTCATTTTCAAATGTAATGGCTGAGTGCCTGGTGAAGTGTTGCTGAATCACAGTACTGAACATAGATCAGGTCACTGAGTAGAGATGGAGGGCAACAAAGTGCCTGTAAGAGGCCAACTGGTCAGGGAGGGGCAATTTATTCCTTCAGAAAGACTACAGAACAGGCAGGTATTTCTGAATTTCAGTGCATGCAAACTAATCACTATGCAGGGAAAGGACAAAAACTAATTTTGAGCCTATTTGAAGGCAGAGCCCGTTTGAAAGATAAAAACCCATGCTCCAAAGTATCATTTGCTAATAGTCGGAAATGGAGGGGAAAGCTGCATCTGTTTGTAAACACAGGCTCCCACAGGGGGAAGGGAAATAACAATGGGGATGCTCAACTGGAAAGAGCAGAGCATTTTTTATTAGAATAAAGGAGGGGGAAAAACATATAAGGCTTACTGCATCAATGGTACCTGACTGGTGCACTCGGAAACAATACAGAGTATCAAGGAGTGAGGAGCAAATGCTTTTGGACGTGGGGAGGCAAAGATGATTTTTTAACATATTGTTCACTAATACTGAGGGAAAAAATCAGCACAATCACTGATTGTTTTTAATGGATCAAACAGTACTTAGCTAGATTAGTTTCATTTGTGCTTTGCAATCCACTGTGTTATTTTAACCTGTACTGCATTATTGTGTGACATCCCGCCCAATCAATGCCTGGTTGAAGATTGTATCTTGATACTGTCTCAAAGCACAGCCCATTGTAGATTTAAGCCACTGTCCCCATTGCGTGGATTTCAATGTGAAAGAGATGGAAGATACCTGTATTACTTTGTGCCCATCTGTTTGTTTCTTGCGTGGTTTGCTATATGATTACAAGGGCCTAATTCCAACAGAAGCAGACTGCATGTAGGCCAGAAAGTGGACATTAACTTCAGATAGCCTTATTTGCCAGTACGTTAGGGACAATGCAGGAGTAAGTCCCTTTTGAAGTTTTTCTTCCACCATTCTGAGGCGAACAGTTTGGTTCGTAACCCTCCTCCTCCCCCCAGGGAAGGGACACATAAACTGATTTAACCAGGTTCGAGAGACACAGGGAAGAACAAAGACAGAGTGAGGCCAAGACTGCAGTGGTTCAGACTGTCCCTTCCCTGAAACAGAGTTGGGGATGTATGGATAAAATAGGTCTACTTAAACTTTAGATAAAACAGAGACTAATGTAGGTTGCCCTTTAAACATCAACATTTCTCCACAGTTACTAAACAGCGTTGTCTGTGGTACCAAAGAATTTCAGATAACACTGTGTGTGGTAAATGTGGGTAAAAGATAATGCATTAGTTGCTATTAAAAAAATATCCTTTGTGTTCATTTACAGAGTTTCATTCTTTCATGAGAAAAATTGCCCAGGTGTTAGAAGAAGTTTTTCAAAATTTAGGTGGATTAACATCTCAGTCCTTTATACTGTAATCTCCTGCTGTGGGTGGCTATCTTTTTTAAAGGATGAAAGTATGTTAAATCTCATTCCGGTGGTGCTTTTTCTTTTCTGACATAAGTGTGAAGGATGCATGACATTTATTATCAGCGGGCTAAAGAGAAAGATCTTTGAAAGTGCAGATGAAGTTAGATGATAAGTCTAAATATCTCCTCACATGACTTCTGGGCAATGTTAAAAGAAAGTTATTTTTGTCTCCATTATAGCATAAAGGTAAAGCCAGATTATTTCTCTGATTGTTGCAATGATTTCTAGCTTTACAGGTGATGATATTTCTTAGTTCCTAACATTTCTTATAGCAGATGCATAATTGTCCTAAAAGAATCTATTAGAGGCTTAGATGACTTTTCTGAGAAAAGTTAGCAGGAAACAGTCTTGCTGACTGGTGATTTATCTTGTCTTATAGGCATGGCCTGGCTGTGAACACTTCAATAACTAGACTGGTGGGATGATGATTTTAAAGCCCTTTTGAAGTTTGCACAGCCAGCCACAGTTCTTAATACCTATTCAAATGGGGCCAGCTTTCTTTGATCAGAATAGGAAAAGGCCATTGACATAACATGCTTAAACTATTTTGTTTATCTTACTGCCACCTTTTTAATTTTTCACTTAATGCTTTAATCCAGCAGTTCCTTCATTCTCCAGACTTTTGTTCTTGGAAACATTGGTCTGAATCAAGCCCTGGTGTAAGCATGTTATGACTTCATTGAAACTAAAGGAATTCCACCTGCATATACCAGGGCTGAATTTTATCACATTTTCATTGCCTTTGGCCAAATTATTTATACAGATGTTATGTACAACCTATGTACTAAAACCTACCATTTCCAGTGTTCTGCTCTCCATTACTCCTTTCCATCTTAAAGTTTCTGTTGCTTAACCTGTGTTTCCTAGTTTTCTACCCAACATCGTATTTTACTCCCTTTAATTTTTTTGATGTGAACCACTGTCAAATGTTTTCTGAAAATCTAAATATATTCATATATATACTGAAATTCACCTAGCAGCCTAGGCAGTAATGCCTCCATGAAGTTAATTATGCTGCCTAACCTAGTCTGTCTGAATCTATGGGGCTAACCTTAATAAAGGTGTGCTTATTCAGGTGTTCTCCTGTCACTTTGCAGCAAATAGTTTCCAAGATCTTCCCTATGGTGGATGTTAGAATAAACACATTGGTTTATAGTTTCCTGGCTTGTCACTAGACTCCCTTAAAAATAATGGCATTATGTTTTCCACTTGCCAGTCAGTTACAGGTTCACTTATTTCCTTGTTCACTGCCTTGTAAACTCCTGAATGGAGTTGGACTGTCCCTTTAAATACAGCTGACCTTTTAATATTTTAACTCCTGTTACAATAATCAAATCAAATTGGAAATGGCAGATTACTCCTGGTTTGGAGTGTTGTTGTTGTTTTACTAAAAACTAACATTTGAAATAAGGCAAGCCATTACCAAAGTGGTTTTGAGCAATGCTGGGAGCAGAAGGGGTAGTGTGTATGTATATATGTGTTAGGCACTCTAAGGCTTAGTCTATACTTGCTGCCAAAATCTCTAATAAACCTTTGAAAAGACCTATTAAAATAGCGAGGTCACTCTTTGTAGTATTTTTATTCTATTGTTTGTTTACCCATCCCGTGCGTGCGTGCGTGTGTGTGTGTGTGTGTATGGAATGTCATGCAAATAAATTTAAATTGTTGTGAAGTTGCTAATCTCATTGTATATCTGTCTAATCAGTAGATTTAAACAAACATACACTATCAATAAAATTCTAAATCTAATCTGAAATGTTGTGTATTTTTGTGGTCTTAGATCATTCTTAACTTGGCTATTATATAGATGTGGTTGATTTACCATATCATTTTTTATACAAGGTCAAAAACACAAAGCAATGCCTCATAGACATCCTATAAGGTTCTTTTGAACTGTTCTCATATTTCTAGACTAATTAAAATATGCAAATTCCAGCAGGTTCAGCAATAACTACTATAGTTAAGGTTGCAAATTAGTTTCTATCCTAACCCTGTTTTCATTCATTTATAGGGTAAGATTCTGTACTGCACCTCTAAGACGAGGGAAGTGGGTAGTTATAGAGGCTTCAATCCACTTCTGTGCCTTCCCAATTCTGGCCTGTTCCGGGATCCCTGACACAATGTAGTCCTGGGAGCCAGCCCCCTGCAGCAGGGCTTTCAAGGGGGTTCTTGGGAGGCAGCCGTATGGTAGTCTACCACGATGCATGTCCCAGGGTAATTCTCGCCCAGAAGATTATGGGGCTTTTAGGGCTCCTTTAGGCTGCTCAGCCCTTTCATGCAACCCAAAGGAGCCCTGCTTAGTTGTGCCTGAAGGTGAATGTTTTTGGGTAAAGAAGTTTGAAGAAAAGGAGAGAGTGGAAACATATACTGTACTTTTATCTGTTATATATAAAATACATTCTAGTCCACCTCTTTTATACACATTTACAGTACAAACATCTGGGAGTTGAAATACCACAAGGAGAAAGCCATTTACTAAGGTTTGCAGAAAGGAGACTCTCTGTTCATGTGCATAGGAGAAAGGCCCATAACTGCAGACCTCCTAAACTGCATGGGACAGGTGCTGACAAGCCAAATAGTTTGATTATTACTTATATCAGAGTAATGTCTGAAATGTTCTAGGCATTCTACAAGCACACAGTTCCTTCCCAAAGACCTTTTAATATTAGGCCCTAATCCTTCAATAGATTGCACATGGGTTTATGTGTGCAGACAGGCTTAACTCTGCCTGTTGTGTGAATGTATTAAAACTAGAGCTGTGCAAATAATGGATATTTTGGTTCACTGGCAGTTCCAAAAAATAAAAAAAATGGTTTGTGTTCAAATAAAACATTTTGTTCAACCTGCAATAAAAATGTTTCGTTTTGATTTCAAGTATTTTTTTAATTTAAAATTGTTTTTTGAAAATGAACTGAAATTTTGAAATGAAGTCATTTCAATTCAAGAAAATTAATTGTTTCATTTAGTTAATGGTGAAATGAAATGCTTTGAGTTTTTAGGATTATTTTTGACTGGAACAACTCAGAAAAATTATATTAATTTGCAAAATTTTTCAGTCACCAAATCTGTGTTGCTTTTTTTACGGGCAGGGGAGATGAAAGATAGTTGTGTTTAAAAAGTTCCACCCAGTTGTAATTACACCACTCTTTAATTATATGAACACATGCTATTTTTTAAAGTAACATAAATAATATCATACTATTTTATCAGTTTACCAACAAGTATGTGTCATCTGGTCGTGTTATTAATAATATTTATTTATTTGCATTTCAGCAATGTCTAGAAATCCCAGTCCCATTGTGCTAGGTGATATACAAATGTATAATAACAACATGGTCCCTGCTCTGAAGAGATTAGTTTATTATTCTGTGTATTTTACAGAATATCTGAAACACTGTAAATCATGCTTAATAATTATAAAAACATGCAGGTATGTTACATTTTCTCAAAGAGCAAATCTAGCTCCCATCTCTGTACTTGTGGAGGTCACCTAGGCAGCAGAACCAGTGCATGGCAAAACTCTCTGTTGGGGCTTCTTGTAAAAGAATGTGCAGGGGCCAGGGAAGGACTAGAGATTACAGATATTCCCATAATCCTCGCCCAGTGTTGTGCCTCATTCCAATGAACAGGGGTGGTTCAGAAGCGGTCCTGCAGCCACTCTGTGAAGTTGGTGAAAGGAAGTCTGTCTTTTTGTTCCCCTCCCCATATCTGCTCAATGTCTAGCCTGAGTACTCAGGGCTAGGTTCTGTGCCAGAGATGTAACTCTGTGGGAATAAAAATATACCTGACATTTGTATAAGTACAAAAGAATTGCCAAAAAAATTACGGGACGTTACACACATACATGTAAGGTTATAGAAACAATTGCATGATATTACCTTGTATTCAAGAGAGAGCATTTGATCATGTAGTTAAACATTGTATCTTAATACAGACATAGAAGCACAAAGTTAAGGCTGTACTTTTTTCTGAGCACTTACCCATGCAACATTTATTAAGCTTAATGCAGGTTTTAATATAGAATCTATTTTTGCACTGTTGAGGCATATCTATAAAGTTAAAAAAATTATATATATAAAAAAACAACCTGTAGCTCTAGAGGAAGGGTGGTTATGTGAGTGAGGAACTGAACTCTGAGTTGGGGGGT
Organism: Trachemys scripta elegans; assembly: GCF_013100865.1. Lineage (NCBI taxonomy): Eukaryota > Metazoa > Chordata > Testudines > Emydidae > Trachemys > Trachemys scripta. Next base: position 245,970,970 of record NC_048298.1, on the reverse strand, counting down.
CGCTCTTTTTTTCAGGCATAGTCACTCAATTTCCCTCTGCCTGTTAAAATGGCAATAAAATGCTGCCTATCTGTACAGAGGGGTGAGGATAAATTAATTGTTTGTGTAGATCTGAGGAGCTCCAGTGATAGGTGCACCTGAGTTCCTAGATTGTCCTATTGAATTCAATTATATTACTGATATTGGCATAGTTACTCATCTGTTCAAGTATTTGCAGGGTTGGGTCCTTAGACTGTAAGCTTGTCTTCTTGTTTGTGTGTGGACAGTACATAGAACACTGTGGATGCCACCAGAATACAAATGATTAATAATAATAGGAAATAGTTGCTTCTCTTGAGACTTTCCTGAGCTATGGGCACATTTTTGTGTGCCTTTAGACAATCAATGCACCAAGTACATGAGAAGTTCATGTTTTTCAGAATATCTTATATAGCTACTCGTTTTTCTCGAAGTTGGAGTTCTTGGGAACAGCCATACCTTACAAATTAATATTGTCTCTTTCTTCTTTGTGGTACTTTATGCACAAACCATTACCTTGCCTGTAATTCTTTGCACTAAGACTTAAAACTCCCATAAAATATTGGAATATGGAGGGAGGGGAAAAAATATTAAACAAATGTAATATATATTAGAGAGCATGACCGGTATGAATTTATACAAGATGCAACTTGCTTTTGGAAGTTACTTAGCTTCTTGGGGCTATTGCATTCATTACAATTAAGAGCAAATTTAGAAGTTATATAATGTATTTACTAGAGTTTTTTAGTTTTATATAGCTTAAGGTTCTATCTTGTGGTTTAAGATGTATAAATCTCCTGTGGCTTATTTGCATTTTATAGAGTATTAGTGACAATATCTTGTTTGATAGTCCTAGTGACATCTACTGTAGTTGCCAAATCTTTAAGCAACACATCCTAGAGTTATGCTAATACTCAGAGATTATATAAGCATTGATTCAGGGGATTTAAAAAAATGTTGCCTATACTGCAGATAATTGTGAGAGGGAAAACTGTGATCAGTAGTGGGGTATTGGGCTTTTTCCCTGAAAGTCACCCTTTCAGATCTGACCCAGGGCCAGTAGTGACTGAAAATTGTTACCATCTGATGGATGTTCAGTGAGTTGATGATCTCATTACAAAGCAAGACTGACTGCATTATAAAACAACCATAATGAATAGCATTAATTGGCAGCATCAGCCCAGGCAGAGGTGACCCGTGTCTGCCAATACTGGGGAGGCAGAGTGAAGGCAGCTGGCTTCAGCAGTGTTACTGAGCATGCTCAGTACAAGCCAAGTAGCAAACGTCTCCTCTCCCCCCACACACATTGTCTCTGCCAGAGCCCAAGATGTGACTGGCAAGTTGGAGGCCTGGTGAGTGAACTTCCCTTTCACTCTTACCCGGAGAGTTGGTTCTTTCTGCACAGAATTGAGGCACAGTGGAGATTAAGAAAGTTTGCAAGAGGTTGCCTGTTCTGTATAACTTCTACGGATAAATAGAAAAGTTTGGTTTTCAGGGTTTTCAGTCCAATACCTTTTCTCGGGCATTAAAATTTACAGTAGAAAAAAAGATAATTCTGTGAGTGAAATCCTTGTGATTTGATTAGTGGCTTATTTTTGATTGTGCTGTCATTATTATATGACCAACAAGATAATACAGATGTTGTATTGCTAATTATATGCAGCATTTCTTTCACTGTAAAACCATTTAACAAAATAAATCTGACTTGATAAAATGTGCTGTATTTTATTGAAACGGATCCCTTCAAAAGAATGATTTCCCCCTCTTAATAATTTAAAGTAATATGGAAAAATCAATATTTAATCTCTGCACTACCATTATACTTTGGGGGAGCACCAGAAATATAGCTCATTCTCATAAACTGAACATGCACGTAGTCCAGATTGCCATCAGGTCTTGATTGGTTGCATGTGAATTATGAAGAAGTAGCCTTTCTGCTGTCAAGTCAGTTTTTCTGGTTGCACTAGAGAGGTGGTTCCATTCATCCAAGAAAAAGATGCCACAGAATAGAGGGGGCAAAAAAGATTAATTAAGTTTTCAGACAGTATACAGGGCCACAGCCTCAGCTCCTGTTGATGCAGCTCCATTGTCTTCATTGAACTACACCAGTTTATACCAGCTGAGGACCTGGCTCAGTGTTTAAAGTTGGAACCTTATTAAGAATATGGCTGGAGAGAGAATGACCCGTTGTAACCTAGGTAACCAGTGGGGAAAAAAAAGGTCAGCTGTGAATTCTCTTGATGTGCAAAGAAGCCAACATCCCCAAAGCTTTTAGAGTTGTTTTCAGAATCCGTCAAAGGATGTGAAGGCTAAAAATTTAATTAGCCTCCAGAGTATGTTTGAAAGATCCCCACCAATGTTGCCAGGCACATATTAATTTGCAAAGCTAAGATGTGAAGTATCATCAGGAGGATTTCAAAGCCTTGTTTTTAACAAGGGTCTTCACACAGACAGCTCACAGAGTCTCCTGCAATTGCCATATTATTTAGGATTCCTGGGATAAATTTACTGGAACTACTTTTGAAGGACCCAGGTGCTATGATTGACCCTTGTCCAAAGGGTTGCTCTAATTAGACAGTTCTAGAAATACTGATGTTTGAATGTTCACAAGTGTTTCTCAGAATAGTATATGAGAGTTAGGGGAATCATTAAGATAGTTCCTTCAGTTTTTTTTTTCAAAGAAGCAGGTGCAAAAATTACCCCCATATGAGGAGGATTTGTGAAAGTGATACTGTAAATAAGACAAATTGACTGACCAAAAGTCCCACAAACTTGATCCTAGTGAACAGGAACTCCCATTGCCAAATAAAGTTTATCCACTTATATAGGATATTTTTAACATGACGGACAGAATGAAATTGAAATAGACTTCTACTGTACTGCAGAGGAAGTATTAAGGGAAAACAATCCCATGAAGTGTGTGTATGGGCTTCTAGGGCCTGATGCAGCAACCCTTTTGCATGCCAGACATTTTTTATTATATGAGTCATGTGGAACTACTTACTTGAGCAAGACTTGCAGGTTTAAATCCTTGATGTCCTATTATTTGGTGAATTGAAAATTAAGATTCAGCTGATTTGAATAAATGAAAATATCTCAGGACCATTCTCAAGGGAACAGTTTATAAGAACATATATGAAAGTATTTTTTGCTCTAGGGGAACTGGGTGCACAAAAGGCTGTATTCCTAGGGATACAAAGTATAAAATTGATTTTTTTTTTACTATAAACTCTTTTGATCATAGGTTATGTGAAGAATTCAGGTAGTACTTCAGTCTCATAGAAAATAGAACTCAAAGATTTGAAGGGCTTCAACTTTGCACATATCCTGCTTGTTTCACTACCCACTTCTCTACCACAAATCAAACCTATCATTCCTCAAGGTAGGCATGCCATTTCATACAACAGGCCAAATCACCTGAAAGCAATGGAACTACTCATGTGACTAGGATTCACAGAATTTGACCAATGTAAATCAGTAGCATGGTCAATGTAGTTAGAATTGTGAAAGCTCAGCACATTAATAAAAGGTCAGATGAAGACCAATAACAAATGGTTGCCCCAGTGGCTTACTTGGTAGATGTCAGCTCATCTGATGGGTGTAAAATATTTAGAAATTGAATGTAAAACTAATTGAAATTCAGTGGGTCTGTTTCATACAAAGAATTGCTTGGTTATGCAAGCTGGCACACTGAAAAAATTCACAGATGGACTTTGTATGTTTTAATGTGAACATAGCTCGTTCACTATCATTTATCATAAAATCATTTTTGTGAGTACAAAATTGCCCAAAGTGAAAAATTTTGTGCAAAATTCTGCAAAATATTTTTTTTTAAAACAGCTTATATTCCTGTTTTCATTGAGGACACTGTAATGCACTGGCAGAGAGGGATGGACTAGATAACTTATTATATAATTTCTATATTTAACTTCTATGGCTTAGCTGCATAAGAAAGTTCTTACAGACTACCAGAGCACAGCCATCTCTAAAGACATTAATAGCCTTTAGCATCCCTCAGGAATATAGCATATAAATATTTCAGTCAGATCACAATGATGCCATTGCTGGTGAAATGTGTTCTAGGAAATCTGTCTCTAATCAAAGATGGCTGGTCTGATGTTTATGGGAAGCAATAGGTAAAAAGAGATAGGAAGCATAGCAGTTAGATATACAGATCTGGGTGTCAGGAGTTCTGAGTTCTTTGCCAGGCACTGTAATGTAACCTCCATTTACCTTACTTTTTCCCTTCTGTAACAGCAAGGCTGTAGTGCAGCTTAGTAGTGATGAGATCCTTTCATGGAAGGTCTTTTAGAAATACAGTGTATTGTATCTTATTAGCAAAAAAGGCAGTACTGAATCACTAGAGTTGCCCACTACTGGTTTTGTCACCATAGTGGTTTTCAGCAGACTCAGAGTTACAGTGCATTTGTGCATAGCTAATTCGTGTAACCATGCCTGGCTATTTATAATTTGTTGTAATTTGTTATGATACAGACATCAAGTGAGAGTTTGTGAGCAGAAAAAACAAGTAGCCATTAGCACTGCATTGCACTCAGCAGAAATTGACATTTGGGCCAAACTGTGGCATTAGCTACATGCCCAAGTTGGGGGCAGTGAAGAACTGCAGAATCCCTACCCCACACTCAGATAAAGAGATAAAGCCAAGTGGCTGGGTGCACAGGCAACATGCACAAACTGTACACATTTAAAATAGATCATTTCCCTTGGAGCTGCTAGTGCAGAGGGAGTGCATGGGGCCATGGCTCCCACCTTCTTGTCCCTCCCTGCCTTTTTTGCTGAGGGCAGAGACTACAATTGTGACAAGCTATAATGGGCTACAAAAGGGTGGGGTGACTAGGCATGAGAGCTAGTTACAATCTGGTCCATTATATCTCTGCATCTAAAAAAACCAACCAAACAAAAATACCCTAACCTGTAGTATTTACAATATTTTTGTGGACTATAACCACACAGGCCAAAATTTGCCTTCCATTTTTAGTCATGAAACTTTACTGAAATCCTGGGGGTTACATTACACAGTTATAATTGAGGGGAAGATCCATCCCTATCTTTGTCTCCCATTTGCCATTGGCCTAACTAGCCTGGTGTCACTGCTGATTCAGAAAACTGCAGCTGAAGAGCATTTATCTTGCAACACAGCCCTTGACCTCAAGCTAGTTTGGTTCATCTCATGTACACAGAGTATTGACAAAAATATCATTTTTGATTTTTTTTAAGACCAAGTCTGTGCATCAGTTAAAAATGAGTCCTCCCTCAGAAGTTTATATCCAGGCTGACCTTTAATGTGCTGTATTGAAAGACCTTGGAAATAATGAGAACTTCTCTGTGCCCTACAGTTATATGTATTTTAGTTATATAAACTGAAAATGCAACAGCATTAAAATTTCCACTACCCATGGATTTCTCTAAACAGCCCTCACTCTCAGCTAGTAAACTCCATTATATTTTAATAATAATCTTGGCAGTCCAGCCCTTCACTAATTCCTTGCACAAACGAAATAGGAACGGCAAAGTGTGTAAAATGCTTTGAGATCGATTTGGATGAAAAGGACAGCGTAAATACCAAGATCATTATTATCGTTTACAGTGCAGACGAGAAATAAATAGAAATCTGACTAGCAGAACAGTATATTTTGTTAGCATATTCATAGAGTTGATGGAATTGATACATAGTGCATTTCCATCTTGTGTATCTCAGCAATAGAAGCCAGTAGGGGGCCATTTCAGTATTTCACACTAATAAAATGCAAGTTGTTAGCCATTAACGTAGGCCCTGTGGATAGTCATACATGCTGCACTTTGCCTTCTGAATACACTGTCAGAACTTTACAGGGGAGTCAATAAAACTCAATCTTTCTCTTGCTATTTTCTATTCAGCTGAAAATTTGCTGTTGAAATACAGATGAAAGGACAATCGCTTCATGGTTGGTCTATGAGTAGGTCTAATAAATATATAAATACACTGGGCCTAACTGAGAACTGATTTTCACCCTGTGCAATGCTCAATTTTCAGTATGGTCATGGGGGGGGGTAAGTCAGTGATTAATTTGACTGACAGTTTTAAATTACAGTGTTCTTAACCCCTTTTGTCCTCAATACATTCATTTTTTCTTATGAGACCATGTTATAATACTGAAAGGTGTGAGTGAGTTTGGATTTGTTAAAAGATTCAGCCTGCACCATGTCATGCTCTTGCTATACTTACATAGTACATGAAAGCAAATTCACCTGTGACATGGAGGGCCAGTGCATAACTTTGCAGACCATTTAAGCCCACCCTAGAGCTGAGCAGAAAAGCTGTGGGGACCCTATTCACCTGTCATGTGCTGAGGAAGGGGTTTCATGCTGACTCTGCGTAGCCAAGAGCAGAGAGCTGTGGGATAAGGCAGGGCAACGTGCGCTCCACTCAGTCAGATCAACATCTTATACGGGTGATGCAACAATATCCAGCCCTGTGCTCTGATCCCAGGTTGAGAGTGGGGGATTAAGCTTCTTATTTCACCTGTAATTTTTCATGGGGGAGGGTCCACATGAGGACAGCTCAGAATAATGAATAAAGAGCTGCGGACCTAAGATTGTGCCCAGAGCTGGTAAGGTCATCATATAAAACAAACTTACTACAGATACGAACATCAGGACCCATATCGGTATGCAGCAGGCTCCAACCAGAGATCAACTTCATGTGAAGAATATGACAGGCATTGGGGAAACCTATAGCCCATGTCCTGAAAGGTTCCTTATTCAATGTCAGATCAGTAGTGAAAATTGGATTTTGGAATGTGAGAAACAATGTGCAAAACTACTAACATTGCTCAAGTAATTGATAGGTGCCATCTTGATGTCCTTAGAATCAGTAACTGTAGATGGACAGGTTCAAACAAACTACACTTTAAACAAACAAATAAGATCCTCATCTACTCTGGGAATGTGAATGACAAACATGAAGCTGGGGTAGCAATTCTAATGTTGAAAGAAACAAAGCAGGCACTGTCTGACTAGGAATCAGTCAATCAAAGAATTATTAGAGCTCGTTTTCAGGTTAGAGTTTTCAAACTAATAGTCATACAATGCTACGCACCTATCAATGGAAAGCCAGATGAGGAAAAAGATGCTTTTTATGATTTTTTACAGAATGTGTTAACCAAGGTCCCAAAACGTGATATTATAGTGCCATGGGTGATTTTAATGCAAAGGTTGGAAGCAACAATGATGTGTTGGATAAAGTTATGGACAAATGTGGCAGGGGTTTGGACATGAATCAAATTGGTAAATGATTAGTAGAATTATACAGTGTAAATAACTTATTTATAGGTGACATAGGTGATGGAACCAGGGGTTTTGGGGGGTGCTGCTGTATCCCCTGGCTTGAAGTGGTTTCCATCATATAGGGGTTACAGTTTGGTTTAATGGCTCTGAGCACCCCCACTATAAAAATTGTTCCAGCACCCCAATAGGTGAAATGATATTTCCTCATAAAGAAATCCATACAGTGATTTGGAACTCCTGAGATGCTACTACAAAGAACCAGACAAACTACTTCTGCATTTCAAGGAAGTTTGGCTGCTCATTGGCAGATGTACATGTGTACAGGGGAGCAGACGTTGGTGGTGACCATAGCCTTTCTATTGCTAAATTGAAGATCAAGTTAAAGAGGATGAAGAAGATTAAAAGAAGAACACATATAAACGGTGCACAATTAAAAGATCCAAAATGCCACCCACTCACATCAATGGGTGGGGTAATTGATGGGGCCAGCGGTGAAAGGGGGACAGTCCCAGGAGAAATGTAAAGAGACACTTGCCAAGGGGCAATAGGTAGCTACAACAGGAGGGAGTCTCTGGCACCCATTGGGCAGCTGGGAGAGAGGAGCACTGATTTGCCAGCATTCCCCAGCTCCCAGCATTTAGCGCAATGCAGGGGCTGTGTGGAGCCTCTTTTGTCTCCATTCTAGAAGGGAAAGGGTTCCTCAACCAGCTTCCAGCAGCAGTGCAAAACTACTAACAGGTTATATGGTAAGGAGCCCTGTAGCCTCCGCACTGGAACCAATTAAATACCTGGGTTAAAATGTAACAAAAGTTGTGGCCTGCTGCTTAATTCCATGTGTGTATCTGTCCTGATTTTGCCACTGTGTCCACATCAATACAAAAAGTGCTTTTCAGCTTGAACTGAAGAACAGGTTCAGTGTTCTAATGGATTCAACTAAAGATAACCAAGACATTGATACTCTGGGGGGAAACATCATAGAGTGCTATATAGAATGTGTAAAGATAGTCCTAATAGGGAAGACCTAAACCTAAAAGGGAAGAATGGATTGGCGATGCTTCTTGGGTAGCATAGAAAAAAGAAAAGAAAAGAAAAGAAGTGTAAAGCAAAAACTCATGAATGCTAAGACATGCAAAGAGAAATGCAAGTGGTAAGTAGAATATGGAGCTCTAAAAAGACAGAAGGGTAAAAAAGAGACCCAGAGGGAATGACAAGGGATATATAGTAATAGAAAATATTGAGTTGCTGAAGGTACTAGTCAAAGAGGTGACTTTACAATCTTGTATAAGACAATTAAACAGCAAACAGGAAATTTTAACAATACTGGAGGTCATATTAAAGGTGCAAATGGAAGGATCATTAGTAGAAAAGAAGAACAGAGGAAAAAATGGGCAGAATATTTTCAGACTGCTTTAAATAGACCAAGCCCAAACAACTACTAGAAATATGTGATGTGCTACCACCAGAGATTGATATTGATGTAGGACAGGGGTTGGCAACCTTCGGCACGCGGCCCATTAGGGTAATCTGGTGGTGGGCAGTGAGACATTTTCTTTATGTTAACCATCCGCAGGCACGGCCCCCTACAGCTCCCAGTGGCCACGGTTCGCTGTTTCTGGACAATGGGAGCTGCGGGAAGCGGCGGCCAGCCTGTCCCTGCAGCCCGTGCCACTTCCCAAAGCGCCCATTGTCCGGAAACAGTGAATCGCAGCTACTGGGAGCTGCGGGGGTCCGTGCCTGTAGGCGGTCAATGTAAACAAAATGTCTTGTGGCCCACCAGTGGATTACCCTGATAGGCCACGTGCCGAAGGTTGCCAACCCCTGATGTAAGATATATTACAATGGTAGAAGTTAGAAAAGCCACCAGTAAACTCAAAAATGGCAAAGAAGCAGCTGGAGAGGATAATGTTACTGGAGAGATGCTTAAAGCAAGTGATGAAACAGCCCTCCAGACTTTCCCTGTGTTTTTTGGATAGACTATGGAATGACGAAAAGAACCCAAACCAGTGGAAGAGAGGCCTTAGTGTAAAATTGTCAAAGAGGTCTTTACCAGCTGGAATAACTGGAAAAGAATCACATTCCTTTTTGTGTCTGTGAAAATCATGTTCAACTTCATTTTGGAACATATCAGGAAACAAATAGATGTCCAATTTAGAGAGAAACGAACAGGTTTTAGAACACTGAGAACATGTGCAGATCGTATTGTTGTTCTCAGATATACTATAAAACAAAGTACAGAGTGGCAAATGCCTCTGATAGTAAATTTTATAGATTTCCAGAAGACTTTTGACAGTGTAAACTGAGACAGTTTTTGGAAAATTATGACATATGATGGAAAGCCAACAAAAGTAATTTGAATAGTCAAAGATCTACATAATAATGCTGAATGTGCAGTCAGAAATGGTGACAACACCAGTCAATGGTTTGTAGTGACAACTGGAGTAGAACAAAGGTGTATTATGTCCCTGCTGTTGTTTGCAATGGTCATTGACTATGCCACGAGGAAAGTAACCACACAAGGCAATCGAGGAATTTTATGGACAAATGATAAAGCACAATTGGATGACCTCATTTTTGTGATGACGTTGTTCTGCTTAGTTAAATGCATCTCTTAATAGAAGAAAAGTTACAGCTTTTGGCAAATACAGCAAAACAAATTGGTTTGTTTATCAACAAGACAAAATATATGGCTATCAACGTCCCAAGAGCTACCATCAGAGTAGATGGAAAAACACTAGAAGAAGTAGGTTTATTTTACTTATCTAGGGATTGAGATGTGCAACGATGGTGACACCAGGCTAGGTGTCAAGCAATGAATATCAAAAAGAGCAAACAACTTTCATAACCTTGAAAAGATTTGGAAAAGCAGTGTGATTGGCACTGATACAAACCCACAAATTTTTAATAGTAACATCATGTCTGTCCTCCGTTACGGAGCAGTCATGTAGATCTACAGCAGAAATTGTACAACAGATCAACTCATTCCAAAGTAAATGCATGCAGAAGGTATTCAGAATATACAGGAAAGAATTTCTCGCAACATCAGAAATTCTAAGAATAACAAACCAACCTAAAGCATCAACATGATAAAAAGAAGATGATAGACATATTTAGGACACACTTTATGGATGTCACCAACAGGTCTTCCATGTCAAGTGATAAGGGAACAGAAAAAGAGGGCAATCTACAGAAACATTACCCAAAATAGTAGAGAAAGAAGCCAAACCAATCAACAGGACACTTAGAAGTCTGAACAGACTAGCACAAGAGAGACTGAAATAAACGGCAGAAACTGGTGGACACCCTATGCACCTGAGGGCGTGGGAGGATAAAGAAAGAAAATAAGTAGAATCTGAAGAAATAGATAAATCTCTTGCTTTGTATAATATATGCTTATTCATATAATTGTATAATGAGTATGGTATAAATATACATAATCCCATATAAGTTCATTTGATGGTATTTCCCTCCTCCACATTTTCTAATACAGCCAAATATACATTTCTTCACAAAAGAGCTGGCTGAAAAAAATTTGACTAAACTTTTTTCTGTCGAAAACACTGTTTCGTCTAAACCTAAATGTTTTGCAGAAACGTCTCTAATAGGTGTGTCAGGTGTGTCTGTGTCTGTGATGTGAGTGCTCTCACTTTCTCTTTCTTTTCTTCTTCCTGCCAAGATGGCTGCAGCCTCAGGTGGTGTGGCTGGAGGAAGCTCTGTTCCTCTAATGGGTTCTCTGAATGAAATGGTGGAAGAGATATTGACAGCTTGTTTGGAGTCTGATGGAGAAGATATTTTGCGCGCACTGGTGGATTCTATGGCACTATCCGCTGGTTTAGCAACTGATGTTATGAGTTTGTGCCTGTGGTGCCTGAAGCTATGTGCTCCATGGCTAAAGGTACCTTAAGTGGGGAAACTGACCTGGGAATTGCAAGGGGTTGGAGGTAGGGGAGGATTTGGTGTGAGGGGACAGGTAATATGAGAACATGTTATTCAAAAAGAAAACCAGCTCCCTGCTATTGGGGAGCAGCTACCAGAGGGGCCCCCTGGTATAGATATGGTAGCACTGGGTTCCTTCCTCCTGGGAAAATCTGCATGGGGTCTCGAGGAGGGACACAAATACAGTGGAGCTTTGCCACAGTCAAGGTGTGTCAGAAAAGCAGAGGCAAAGGAAGGTGAGCTGTATGAAGAAAGGAGCTAGTACGAGAGTTTCCACTGTTGCAGAGGCTCTGTTCACTTTAAGAGACTCCACGCAAGGGATTACTTGGGGTATGAGTTGACCCAAGGGAAAAGCAGCCCCAAGAGGCATTTTTTATAATTTGAAGTCTTTGTTTTCTTGACTCCAAGATCCCCAGCAACATGAAAGGAAGCCCCAGGAGTACTCACAGGAGTAGCTGTGAGCGAGCATGTGAGGAATAGTGACAATAAGGGAGGGTCTGAGGTGTTTGTTTCTAGCCATGGGCCTCCCAAGAGGCTGCCAAGGAAGAAATCTTATGTAGCAGTCACAATCAGTTAGATCAGGGTGCCAGGCAGGATTTACAGTTGAAGCATTGGCCTAAGATGCCTCAGCAAAGATACATGATTTGACTGCGCAACACAGAGAACAAGAATAAATGTCCCACTAAGGATTTTGTTGATGGGATTCTTTTGTTAAAATCTTTAGGATGATCTCCTGCACGACTGAAAGCTGTGATTCCCTTGCTAGGTAGCAGAGTGGAATTTTTTCTGGGAACCGTGTGGAATTAGGAAGGGGACCAGTGATTGGGACGAAGTATAATTGCCATTTCTTTATTTCAGCCTTCTTTTAAGCCTGTGACTTTTCTTCTGTAATGAATATATACATGAAGCAGAGATTCTGCCGTAGGTTACTCATTATGCTAAAGTGGTGAAGCCACCCAGTTAAAGTTTGCAATAGGTTTTGGGTTTGCAATGGTGAAGTTAAAGGCACCATTGAACTTTTTCCAGTATATTTTATTTAGGTTCCAAGATGTGTTCAAGTCGGTATTCCGGTTAGCCAGGCACCTGTAGTACCACTGAGCATTTTAGTTCTGGCTGTGGAGTGAGGAAATGCATGTGATGTGGATTTCATGCTCACAAAATTGAACACTGCAGGGATTTCACTAGATGCAATTTGTGTGGGAAAAGTGGACATGTTTATAGGCAGTGCCCAGAGACATAGTACAATAGAGAAAGATTTAATTCCCAATCACACTAGGATCCTTCCCTTAGTCAGAGGATTCTAAGCAGCCCTTCAAGGTTTGATGAAGGCCCCATTTTGAGTGGCAGGGCCTCTCTACCTTTGGGGGAAGGATTGATCTTGTCCCTTACTGATGCAGGATTGGGAATGGGTCAGGGAGAGGGAGTGGGAAACCCTGAAAGTCAGGATGCTACAGAATGGGGCATGAGTTCTGGTAATGTGGAGGAGACAATCAGATTAGGAAAAAAAGGGAGATGAGGAGGGAAAAAAAGAAACATATCTGCAGGAATCTCAGGTGTCAGGAGGAATATATGGGCTATGGATACTGCAGGCTTTCCAGTTGAAAAGCAGGGTTTTATGTGCTCAACTTCAGGAACAAGAGAGTTTCTTGAAATTGGCAAGGGAAAGAGGAGATCCATGAGCCACTCCAGACAGCACGCCAGAGGGCTGAGTGGTTCTTGGTTTGAGCAGTTTCAGGAAGAACCATTCATGTTGGAATCAGGTTTGGGGACTTAAGAGACTCTGTACTTAAGAATAACGAAACAGTCAAGAAGAAAAAAGTGTCCAAACCAAAAAAAAAAAAAAAAAAAAAAAAAAAAAAAAGGTGAGAGACTGGGATAAATCTGAAGTGGTCAGTAACAGCAACAAGTTTGTTAGTCAAATGAGCATCACAAGTAACTGTGGAGTCTTGAACCTGAGTCTTTGTTTTGATGGTACTGAAAATAGCAACTTGGAACACAGGATCATAGGAGTGTAAAGGATCTTGAGAGGTCGTCTAGTTCAGTCCCCTGCACTCAAAACAGAACTAAGTATTATCTAGACGATCCCTGACAGGTGTTTGTCTAACCTGATATTAATGTCCAATGATAGAGATACCACAACCTCCCTAGGTAATTTATTCCAGAGTTTAACTACTCTGACAGTTAGGAAGTTTTTCCTAATGTCCAACTTAAACCTCCCTTGCTACAATTTAAACCTTTGCTTCTTGTCCTATCCTCAGAGGTTAACAAGAACAATTTTTCTCCCTCCTCATCACAACCTTTTATGTTCTTGAAAACTGTTATCATGTCCCCCACCCTCCTCAGTCGTCTCTTCTCCAGACTAAGCCAACCCAATTTTTTCAATCGGGCATGTTTTCTAGTCCTTAATCATTTTTGTTGCTCTCCTCTGGATTTTCTCCAATGTATCCACACCTTTCCTGAAATGTGGCATCCAGAATCGGACACATTGCTTCTGTTGAGTCTGTATCAGTGCAGAGTAGAGCAGAAGAATTACTTTTTGTGTCTTGCTTACAACACTGTTGCTAATACAACCCAGAATGTTTACTTTTTTTGAAACAGTGTTAAACTGTTAATTCATATTTAGCTTGTGATCCACTATGACCCCCAGATCCCTTTCCATAATATTTCCTAGGCAGTCATTTCCCATTTTGTATGTGTGCAACTGATTGTTCCTTCCTAAATGGAATACTTTGCATTTGTCCTGATTGAATTTCATCCTTTTTATTTTAGACCATTTCTCCAGTTTGTCCAGATCATTTTGAATTTTAATCCTATCCTCCAAAGCACTTGCAACCCCACCCAGCTTGGTATCCTCCTGCAGGACTTCACTCGATATGTTCTTCCAGCTTCACTGCGAACTACTGATGATTACTCTCTGGGAATCGTTTTCAAACCAGTTATGCACCCACTTTATAGTGGTTCCATCTAGGTTGTATTTCCCTAGTTTGTTTATAAGAAGGTCATGCAAGACAGTATCAAAAGCCTTACTGAAGTCAAGATATACTATGTCTACTGCTTCACCCCACCCACAAGACTTGTTACCCTATCAAAGAAAGCTATTAGATTGGTTTGACACTATTTTTTCTTGACAAATCCATGCTGAGCTTTACATATCACTTTATTATCTTCTCAGTGTTTGCAAATTGATTGCTTAATTATTTGCTCCATTATCTTTCCAGGTACTGAAGTTAAGCTGACTGGTCTGTAAATTCTCAGATTGTCCTTATTCCTCTTTTTATAGATTGGCACTATATTTTCCCTTTTCCAGTTCTCTGGAATATCTCCCATCTTCCATGACATTTCAAAGATAATTGCTTATGGATCCATTCCATTTGGAGTGTGCATTCAAGTTGGTGTGTGCTCTGGACAGATGATCTTTCAGTTTTTGGAGGGGCAAGATTTGGGTCTTATCAGGATCAACAAAATAGACTATGTTCTAGGTATGACATTTTGGGAGTTCAGAGGGATTGGAGTAGGGGCCCATATTTTGGTCCATTGGACTTGATATTTATGATGGAGTAGGGGTTCTGTTTTATACTTATGAGGTATCAGTGCAAAGGGTAGTAGAACAATAGCTAGGAAGGGGTTAATTAGTTGATCTCTGTTATTTGTATGTGAGGTATCATTGTGTCACAATCTATGGCCCACAGTGTCAGAAGCCATGGAAAGATCTAATAAACTAAAGGATTATGAGCTGATAAAAATACTTATAAGAAGTATGTGATGTAGCAGGGTTACAGGGTATTTTGGGGGCATCCTCATTGAAGAAGGGCAAGGGTGCTTATATTTATCAGAGGGAAATCATGTAATAGATTAGACAAGGTGTATATGAAAACTGCTACAATGATTAGATGATGTGTAGTGAAGTCTGTAGAGTTCCCTAACTATTGCTTGTCCTGAGTTAAACTTGGGGAAGGACAGTGACTTTTGGCTGGAGTTATTGGAAACTAAATACTTATTTACTCATTACTGCAATTGCAATTAGAAAAGTTGGTGTCTTTGTGGAATGAGAAACATGAGAAATGCTGGAAATTACTAAGCAGAACCTTGTGGCCTCAGTATGTTCCTTTTCAGAACATCTGTATGTAACTGATTACCAGCATTATTGAGCATTGCAGAGTCTTTTGAGAAATCTTCATAGCAATCTGGGGAATGCATGGACATAAAGGTCTCAGAGGAAGTTGAGAGGCAGATGATTCGGTATCAAAGAAAAAAACTTGAGTTAGTTAAACTTGCAAAGGACTTTAAGACAAAAGAACTTTGTATCCTCTGATATATTTGTCAGTCTGTAATGAAAGGAGAATGCAGCAGGAATGGTAGGGTTATGGGATCCTAATATTGGGACATCTGCAGGGACTGTGCTGGCATGTTGAAGATAGTTCAGCAATATTACAGTGAGTTCTTTCAGGGACAAGCCATTCCTCCTTTTCAGTGGTAGAAGTTTTTGAATAGTGTGGAAGTCCTGTGGCCTAAAGCCTGAGAGAGTAGGGAGGTCACTATTGATATCTGTTGGTGAAATGGAAGAAGCCCGGAGCTGCTTGAGAACTACAGATGGATAGAAGCTCCATATGGGAGGGTGTCCTCTGCTCACATCTGTAGGTGAGCAAGGGGAATTGACCGAATGGGCCAGACCTCATTTGCATTTCAGTTTTGTGATATTTTAGGGCATTTGGATTAAAATACATTTTGAGGTTGGGGGCAATAAAGTACTATTATCACTGCTGGGAAATGAAAGGGCAAGAGAAATTCACAAAGCATGCCTGGAGCGAGAGGTCACCCTGACTCATACCACAGTTGGGCACAGTTGGTTAAGAGAGCCTGGACAGCGCTAGAGAGAGAGGTGAAATAGGATCCTACTTTCTACTGGTAGTCTCGCCCCAGTGGCAAGAATTAAGGGTCTTATATACCATGTAGCCCTCACCAAATACTTAATGGAGAGGCAGTTTCAAGATAGTGTATGAGGTGGCTTTAAGGTGGTGGATTGAGCTGAAGCAGGTGATGGTGCTCAGGTGGCCTGGGCTGAAGCTGCAGAAAGCAGCAGTCACCTACCTGATGGACTCTGGTGTGGGTCTCCTATCCAGCAATCAAAGCTGAAATCATTTCAGATGGGTCGGGTGGTAGAACCACCCCAGAGCAGCCCAGACAGCCCTTAGGGGCTGGAGACTGACCTGCCATAATTCTTGGACCCCCTCAGTAGTGAGCAACAAAGTGGGGAAGTTAGGAAGGAGGGAAGTGACTACACTGCATTAGCCACTCAGACTGAAGTGGGGGGAATTGCTAAGACACCCTGGGTGAGGGAGTCCTGCCTAATATTGCTAATTCATTAATTTGCTGGTGTTAAGTTTATTCTGTTGAGCTCCTTTCCTGCCCTCTCCTCCCCCCCCGGCCACCGACTAAAGTTCTCTCATGCTTGCAGATGGTGAAGTTTTGCCTATCAAGAGCACCCAGATCAGTACCTATAGTTTCTGAGGTTTCTGGGTGGTGGCTTGAATCGAAGTTATTTATGTTTTCAAAAGGAACCCCTAAAACAGTGACTCCCAAACTTGTTCTGCCGCTTGTGCAGGGAAAGGCCCTGGCGGGCCGGGCCGGTTTGTTTACCTGCCACGTTCGCAGGTTCGGCTGATTGCGGATCCCACTGGCCGCGGTTCACTGCTCCAGGCCAATGGGAACTGCTGGAAGCAGCGGCCAACATATCCCTCGGCCAAAAGAGGATTGTGCCAAAAGAAACCTGATGAGGTTCAACAAGGACAAGTGCAGAGACCTGCAATTAGGACGGAAGAATCCCATTCACTGTTACAGACGAGGGATCGAATGGCTAGGAAGCAGTTCTGCAGAAAAAGACCTAGGGGTTACAGTGGACGAGAAGCTGGATATAAGTCAACAGTGTGCCCTTGTTGCCAAGAAGGCTAACAGCATTTTGGGCTGTATAAGTAGGGGCATTGCCAGCAGATCGAGGGACGTGATCATTCCCCTCTATTCGACATTGGTGAGGCCTCATCTGGAGTACTGTGTCCAGTTTTGGGCCCCACACTACAAGAAGGATGTGGAAAAATTGGAAAGAGTCCAGCGGAGGGCAACAAAAATGATTAGGGGGCTGAAGCACCTGACTTATGAGGAGAGGCTGAGGGAACTGGGATTGTTTAGTCTGCAGAAGAGAAGAATGAGGGGGGATTTGATAGCTGCTTTCAACTGTCTTAAAGGGAGTTCCAAAGAGGATGGATCTAGACTGTTCTCAGTTGTAACAGATGACAGAACAAGGAGCAATGGTCTCAAGTTGCAGTGGGGGAGGTTTAGGTTGGATATTAGGAAAAACTTTTTCACTAGGAGGGTGGTGAAGCACTGTAATGCTTTACCTATGGAGGTGGTGGAATCTCCTTCCTTGGAGGTTTTTAAGGTCAGGCTTGACAAAGCCCTGGCTGGGAGGATTTAATTGGGAATTGGTCCTGCTTTGAGCAGGGGGTTGGACTAGATGACCTCCTGAGGTCCCTTCCAACCCTAATATTCTATGATTCTATGATTCTAAAAATTGACCTGAACTTTTGTTAACAACACATGCCTGAAAGGTTACAAGTATTGGAGCTTTTCGAATTTTGACTCACTTGTGAAACCAATAGAGGAGATGGACGTTCATGCAGCTATCTCATCAGTGAAGATGGGGCTGATGGTTGACAGCAGTATTTTATCATAAATTCATTGATTCGTTCTCTCTGATGCTTTCATGTGCTTTCAATTATCTCTTGATTAAAGGCACATTAGGATCTTTCTTTTATGAAGGCCTTTTCAATTTTGGGGGTAAAAAGGAAGAGGATTTGGAAGATATCAGGAACTGAGGGTCTATTGCACTTTTTAACATGAATTACAAAATTTTGGCTTCCATTTAAACCAAGAGATTGGGGGAAATTGCAGGGAAATTATTACATCCCAGTCAGTCTAAAGCAGTTAAAGGTCATACCATGGCAGACATTTTGTGTAGTTTGTGGAAATTATCTGAAATTGGGCAAGTGGAGAATGGGAGGGGGTTATGTTTTCGTTATGGATCAGGGCAAAGCTTTTGATAGAATGAATCTACCTTACTTATCTCAATATGGTATTCCCTTCCCTTAACTGGTGGTAACTCTTATGTGTTCATGTGCTATGCATCACTTTAGTAAATTGGTGGAGGGGAGAGGCTATACAGATGCATTCTGGATTAAGGAAAAATTGTCTCTTGAGTCCACCATCGTATTGTTTTCTCTGGTCCCTTTACTCTAGGCAGTGTTTGGTAAAGGGATTTCAGGGTTTAAATGTACAGATTAGGGAGGAGCAGAGTTTCACATTCAATGAAAATCTCTGCAATACAGTGACAGGCATTTCATAGTAAATTGTATGTCAGAGGCAACCTATGAGGGAAGCATATGATAGATACAGGCTGCCCCCAGGAAGGCTGCTTTGATTGTGGATACAAGCTGCCCCCAAAGGAGACTGTGGAACAATCTTTACTATTCTGCTCTTTTAACATCCATATTTGGGATATATTGGCCTCAAAACCAAGAGTTCACTGTTTCGTGGCCAGACTTATGAACATTTGTCTTTTGGACTTTTTTAGACACTAGAGGAGTCTGCATCTATCTCAATAGGGAAGGATAGATGTTTGGTAAGTGATTTCTTTGAGATCCTTAAAGTTGTTAATGAAGACAGTTTATATTTCATTTGACATAGCCATTTAGCTGATTTTTAAGGCACGAGACAACTCACTCAAAACTCTAGTCCCAACTATATGTGCAATCATTCAGTTGTGAGCAATAGCTGAGTGAAAACAGATGAGTTTGAAAAAGTGGCAGTTGGCATGAGGGCCTCTGGTATCAAATTGACTTTTTAGTCCTTAAGACAATGGGGTGTTGAGGGTTATGGCAGCAGAGTATATGTATGCCTGTGTACTGCCTCTATTATGACTGTAATTTCTGGTTTATTGGGTAGCCTGGTGGTTTGGGCACTTACCTGAGATGTGTGAGACCCCGGTTCAAATATCTGCTCTCTTGTTTGTGTTTTTTCATGGAAAATTTCAACATGGAATGAAACAAATTTCAAAACTTTGAATTTTTTTTTCTGAAACACAGTTGCTTTCTAGTCAACCCCACTTCACAGTTAACATCAGGCCTGCTTCTGGGCTGCCAGAGAAGAGTACCATAGAGGTAAATGGCTTGTTCACTTACTTCTCCCTGGTGATTTTCACTCCGCCACATTTGAAGCACATCGTATACCAGTCAGCAAGCTTGAAGAGAGAACCCTTAAATTTGACTTCATTAAGCTTTTGTTGATACTTCTATATTCCTTCAAAATATCATACTAAAGAAAACGGTAAAAGAATAAAAAAGTGTGCTCTCTGCCTACCAAACTATTGCTGTGATGCCCTTGACTGGCACAGTATTTAATAAAATGGGGCTTGGGAAATTGCCCAAGCAAGTGCCACTGCATAGAAGAGTAGAGATAGTGTTTCACCAAAAATTAACAGCAATAAAAATGTCTGAAGAAGTTGTATTAATTATACTTGGCTTTCTGTATTCTGATGAGATAAGGGTCACCTGTGCAGGAAACAAAACAAATAAAGAAAACTGTAGCTATGATCTGCATTTTGGCAATTTAAAATTAATTAGCATCATGTCCTTGGTCACTAAACCATAAATATGGAGGTCTCTAGTGGATGAAGAATGCAGGTGCACTGTCAATCACTTAGCCTATGAGGCCTATCTCACTACTGTCTGGTTTTACATGCAAACACTATCTTTTAATGAGATCTTAGCTATTAGAAATCCTTCCTGGTTGTGCTAGGATTTCAGTTTTTCAGGCATTTCACTTTTTCAATTAGTTTGGCCCCTGTGAGAACATTGAATTTTAGGTGTTACATAGGGTAGCTCTGTGATAAAAGGAAATTATGGTGACCAATCTGCCACAAGATTGAGAGACAGGATGCTGGCACCTAACATGAATGGCTGAAGTCACCCCAGGACCTCATCTACTCATTTTTATTTGTTTTGTAAGAAGACAGGGGAAGTAAATTTGTTGAAACATATTAATTGATAGAAGGTAAAAGATAATGTAGAGCACGCTCATCTTTTGGATTATATGTATTGTTCTTCATACAGTTGGGAAACTGATAAATACATCTCAAAAGCACACCTTGGCCCATTACTATTGTTTAGTAATTTAATATAGAAGCCCTGATTGTTGCCTCATTTTGCTAGGTATTTTACTTACCCAGACTAAGTCAGTCCCTGCCCTAAAAATCTTATAATCTAAATCAGGGGTTCTCAAACTGGGGGTTGGGACCCCTCAGAGGGTCATTAGGTTATTATCTGGGGGAGGGTCACGAGCTGTTAGTCTCCACCCCAAGCCCCGCTTTGCCTCCAGCATTTATAATGGTGTTAAATATATTAAAAAGTGTTTTTAATTTATAAGGGGGGTGGCACTCAGAGGCTTGCTATGTGAAAGAGGTCACCAGTACAAAACTTTGAGAATCACTGATCTAAACAGACAAGAGAAAAAGTAGGAGAAAGGAAGTACTATCATTCCTATTTTATAGATAGGGAATTGATCTCAGAGAGATTATGAACAATTAACAATTTGCCCCCGGTCACACATCTGTTGAGTCCTTGTTCAATGTTTAAATTACAACACCTTCCTTCCTCTCTCAGCCAGGGTTTTTGTTTTCTGATTTTCAAGAGATTGTCTTTAAGATGGGCTAAAATATAGGCTGAGATATTAAAATTTGGAATCCATATGCACAGTCACTAAAGCACCAACAGTACAGTGTAGCTATCAACCTGCAGTGGGACCACTTCATACTGGCTGTGGTGAATTTACCATAAACAGAGATTATTACCTCAGTCCTTTGATGCGCTTGCTTTGAATAGAATGTGCTCTAACGTGCCATGTTCCACTCATGAAGAAAATGAAAGATTTGGAGAGCCTGTGGATTAATGATCTCCAGTTGGGTAGTTTCACTGGTGTAGGTAACAGCAGGTAAATTGAAGAGAGGAAAAGTTCCAGTTCAGCTATTTGAATTTTAAAGGGAATGTCTGTCCCTAGAGTGCATGCTGAAATGATCCCTTCTGCAATGTAGCAGTAAGCGTATTATTAATGAAATCACTGCTGGGTTTTTTATGTTTTTCTGGTGTTGACATTTTTGCAGCTGTTGGAGAAATGACTCAAGGGCCATAAGTTTTGGGTCATTTTTCACTTGTGGGATATTTTCCCTTTCTACATTTTGATTTCTAACTTTTTATTTTTACTAATTTCATATTGTACCTCAGGAGGAGAGTGATATTTAATTAAAGTAAATTTAAACCCTGTCACACAGAATTATTTTCTCAACCTGAGGTCTGTTTGCAAAGGGCCAAATTATGACACGCTCTCCCATGATGAGCAGTACCTTGTTGTGCCTGAGACATTTTGCACAATGTTTCTAAATTCTAGTATCTGAAGTTGTTTGTTTTTATTTAACATTCCACTGACCTATAGCTCAGTGGGACTCTTTGGTAAGCAATGTGAGTAAGAGTAGGGTCAAATAATAGGGCCAAAGAATGTAACTGTTCCGAGTAATAATTCAGAACTATTCTTAATATTTCTCTGACCTTCATAATGTAAAGAAACACCATTTTGACTTCAACATATGCATGAGCTACAGTAGATATTACTGAAGAAAGAGGTTTCTCTGAGATTGATTATGGTGGTGGTGCAAATTACACTGGAAAAATGTTTAATAACCTCTAAATAACCTAAAATAATATCTGTGTATTTGATAGAACGAAATACCATGACTGGCTGTATTCCAAATCAATCAAAAATTCATTTTTGTTGGTTCAAGCTTCCACAGTGACTTGGAGAGATTCTTGAAATTGACAGTTTCTAAGAGATTGCAGCCGGTTTTTAAATTAACAAAAAAAGTAATTTGATATTGCCTGGACATTCTTTTGCTATCAAAATGATATGTTACACCGTTCAATAATTGATATTATATTAATTCCATACATGTCACATTAAAATAGTTAATAAAACTAAATGATTCATTTCTCTCTCTCTTTTTTTTAAATCTCCCAGGTTTATTACAGTTACGAGACATGTCTGCCACAAAAGTCTGTCTGAAATGTTTTTGATTGAGATTGCATGGCGACTACACATTTTTGTATGGTTACTCATCCACATTTTTTGACAAATGCTGCTACACCTTATTACATGTGCTGCTTTTTATCTTACCGAAAACTGTTTTTCTTAAGGTAGAAAAGGAATTGTTTAAGTGTTCACTTCCTGAATCATAGACATGTAGTACTGGAAGGGACCTCTTTAGGTCATCTAGTCCAGTCCCCTCCACTGAGGCAGGGCTGAGACCTGGTCTATATTACAAATTTATGTCGACGTAAGCTGTCTTGTGTTGACTTAGTTGTGAATGTGTCTCCTCTTAAATTTGTTTCCCACTGATGTAAGTAGCCCAGTATGCCGACATAGTAACACCACCTCCCTGAGCAGTGTTGAGCCAAGGTCAATGTATGCGGGCAGAGGACTGGACTCGATGACCTCTCGAGGTCCCTTCCAGTCCTAGAATCTATGAATCTATGGTCGAGACAGCACACATGCAGACACTGTTACCTATGTCAACCCTAACAGTCCTCCAGCATCTGTCCCACACAGACCGCTCTAGTCAGTACTGTGAACTCCACTGCCCAGGGGTCATGTAGACCTAAAGCCCCTCCTCCTCTTTAAAGCCCTGTGGATTTTTGAAATGTCTTTTCCTGAGTGATTGGCTTAGCAAACACACCTAGCAGCTCTCTATTGTTGTGTGCAGCTGCCCAGCTGACTATGCCGGCTACCCATTCTAGACGCGGTCTGACCTGGAGTAGACAAGAGACATTGGATCTCCTAGGCCTTTGGGGAGAAGAGGCTGTGCAGGCCCAGCTCTGAACCAGCTATAGAAATATGGACATCTATGAGCAGATTGCTTGGGGGATGCAGGGAAAGAGCTACAACAAGGATCAGCAGCAGTGCCATGTGAAAGCCAAGGAACTGCATAAGGCATACCAGAAGGCCAAGGAGGCCAACAATCGATCCAGTGCTGAGCTGCAACTTGCCACTTTTACAACAAATTGGATGCCATATTTAGCAGAGACCCCACCAGCACCCCACACACCACTGCCAATACTTCTGAGGACCCCAAGTCACAGGCCCCTGCTGTGAACAGCAAAGAGGAGGAGGTGCACAAGGAAGAAGAGTAGGAGTGGGGACAGACAACTAGGGGATCCAGCTGTGCAGTGAGCCAGGACCTGTTTTTGACTCCAGCACAGTCCAGGCAGTCCTACCAGACAAACACAGGTGAGGCTGATGCAGGAGAAAGAACCTTGGATACGTGTGTACTTAAATTTTCCATTACAGGGATGGCCCCCCCCCTCCAGAAACAACAGGACACAGCTTTTGACTTTTCATTAATTTGCTCATGCTAGAATAGTGTGACAGCCAAGAGAGATAGCGTTGCTATCTGTTTTTCAGTCCCCTCTAGGGTTATGTGGGGGAGGGGAAGGAGCTATGTGGAGCAGTTTGTTTATATAAATGAGGATGTCTCCTGAATACTCCTGAGAGATCTCAATGAAATTTTCATGGAGGTACTCTGCAATCCTCTGACAAAGGTTTCTAGGGAGGGCTAACTTATTTCTTCCTCTGCGGTAGGACACTTTCCCATTCCAGGCAGCAATAACTTCAGTGGGCACCATTGCAGTGCACAGGCTGGTAGCATATGGGCCCAGGCGGCTTCAGGACGCTAGCAACAGCTGTGCTATCTCTGCCTTTGTTATCCTCAGGAGTGAGATATCAACTAAAATCACCACCGCCTGTGGAAAATGGAGCCAGTATTCAGTGCCACTGCCCTGTGCTACTAGTTTTGTGCATCCAAGCAATTCCCTCCTCATTTTCCTAGCTCCTGGTGGGCCTTGCTCACCATTGTTGGTGCTGTGACTGGTGCAGTGCACAAACAATCCCAAGCAGAATGACCGTGCAGTGCTTAAAACTTTATGGGGAGTGCGTTTTGCATCTTACGTTTTGCTTTATGAAGTGAATATACTGACAATGGTACTTCTGTGTGTTTTATCTGCAGCTGCTGCCATTGTAGCCTTGAGGGTCTCCCCTCCATGCCTGCAGAACTCCTGACCCAGATAAGTAGGAGAAAGAAGAGGACTCAGGATGACATGTTCACTGAGATCCTGCAAGCCAGTGCTGCATCCGGACATGAGCACAGGATCTGAAGGATGA
This sequence comes from Trachemys scripta elegans, assembly GCF_013100865.1. Taxonomy (NCBI): domain Eukaryota; kingdom Metazoa; phylum Chordata; order Testudines; family Emydidae; genus Trachemys; species Trachemys scripta. The sequence continues at coordinate 245,946,421 of NC_048298.1, read as the reverse complement.
ACACTGGGGACAGCCTGGAGAAGGAAAGAGTGGAGAGGAGAAAATCTCAGTAAGAGAAGAGAAAGATGCACCAGGACATAGATGCTGTAAGCATAGTTGCTACGGACTCTGTTGTATCTGCAGGTTTAACAAACCTGGGCTTGTCTCCCTCTGCAGCCCACTGATAAATTAATATTGGAACCTCTCTATAGCTCCCCCCCCAAACATTTCACATGGCATCAAGGGCCTCTGTACTACCCCTACCACTCCACCCTGGGGGACATTAAAGACAATCACACCTTCACATACACTGACCTGTGAAAGTCACAGTGGGTAGAGGTGCATCTGAAATGGACATGAATGTTCTTTCTTCTTCATAAGTTCTGTTCTCATAAGTTATTAAGTTTTAGTAAATTTTAAATATATTTGTTTTAAAATTTCATGATTTCTGTTTTTGCACTGAATTCTGTTACAAAATAAATGTCTATTATTTAATTTAACATAGCTCATCTTTATTAGTTTGCAACATCTGCTACCGAGTGTTTAGCAGGTCTGAAAACAATCAATTGCTTCTAACTGACAGTGTAGCACAACTCATAGGATAACTCACAAACAAAATTAATAGAAGTATTGACAATCTTATATTACTACATGTACAGCAATCACCACACAATTCCTAACACCTCACAGAAGAGCAGGGCCAGGTAGAGAACAGTACAACAAAATGTGTTACTGTGGCTCACTGTTAAAATGGTCTTTGAAAGTCTCCATAAGCTTTACAGCTCTGTGCTGAGCTTTCCTTAATAGCTCTTCTATCTGGCTAGTCAAATTCAGCAGACAGTCACTCCACTTCCACCCTGGCAGTTTGCTTCTCATATATTATGCAGGACACAGCAGGCAGCTATAACCATTGGGATATTTTTCTCACTAAGTTCCTATCGTGTGAGTAAACAACACCAGCATCCCTTCAATCGATCAAAAGCACATTCAACTTGCACTCTGCAGCTGCTGAGCCGATAGTTGAATCGTTCCTTAGTGCTGTTGAGATGCTTGGTATATGGCTTCATAAACCAGAGGATTAAAGAGTAGGCTGGGTCACTCAGGTTCCCTATTGGCATTTCAACATTCCCAGTGGTAATCTGCTGGTCAGGAAAGAAAGTCTTTGCTTGCAGCTTTCTGAAAAGTCCTATGTTCTTAAAGATGTGAACGTCATGCACCTTTCATGACCATCCCACATTGATGTCAGTGAAGCATTCCCGTTGATCCACCAATGCTTGCATCAACAGAAAAGGCCACTTTTCTATGTTTATATACTCTGTGATAAATTGATCTGGTTCCAAAGTAGGCTTATGCATGCTGTCTATTGCTCCACTGCAGTTTGGGAGCAAATCCATCCACTATGTCCTGCACATTGCCGAGTGTCACTGTCCTGCATAACAGGAGACGGTTAATGGCTCTGCAAATTTTCACAGATCCAGGAATGTTGCCTTGTTCATCTGAAAGTTCTGCAGTCACTGCTCATCATCCCAAGCTGGCATTATGATGCACTCTTACCAGTCAGTGTTCATTTCTTGGGCCCAGAATTGGTGCTCCACCATCTGCAGCTGCTCAATGAATGCTACCTACTATCTAGAATTGGTTTTCACTATATCCTACAGCAATCTGTCCTCCAATAAATCATCAGGTTCCCCACTGATTTGATTCTTCTTGCAGCTCTGCAAATACTGTAGGATCATGCACCCTGTGATTGCAATGCTCATGACAATAGTGCAGAGCTATGCAGACTCCACGCTTCTGACAGAGATGGTGGATGGGAAGAAGAGCTGCACAGGTTTGTGGGATTTTGAAAAAAGGTGCAGATGGTATTATGGGATGGAGACAGTTGTACACTGGGAAGTTGACCCCACATTCCCAGTCAGGCCTGCCAATTTGTTTTAGCCCCATCATGCATTGCCATGATTGGGTTTTGACAAATATATGTTGACTGTTACTTATCAACTTATTTTCTTCTAGGTGCTTACAAATTGTTTGTTTATTTGCTCCATATCTTTCTGGGTACCAAAGTTATGCTGATTAGTGTATAATTCCCTGGGCTGTCCATATTCTGATCCCCATTTTTTAATAAGTACTGTATTTTCCCTTTTTCAGTTCTCAGGTATCTTTCCCATCCTCCATGAGTTCTCAAAGATAATTGCTAATGGCTCAGAGATCTCTTCCTACAGCTCAAGTATTCTAGGATGTATTTCATCAGGTCCTGCCAAGTTGAAGACATCTAACTTGTCTAAGTAATTTTTAACTTGTTCTTTTCCTATTTTTGCCTCAGATCCTACCTCATGTCATTGTCCAATCACAGCTAACTTTTTTTGTGAAAACTGGAAAGAAAAAAAAAAACGGCATTTAACACTTTGGCCATTGCTATGTTCTATGTTATTGTCTTTCCATCCTCACTGAGTAAAGGGCCTACCCTGTCCTTGGTCTTCCGGATGATCCTTATGTGTTTGCAGAATGTATTTTTGTTACCCTTTATATTCCTAGACAGTTTAATCTCATTTTTTGCCTTGGGCCTTTCTAATTTTGTCACAACATGCTTGTATTTTTTTTTTAATATATATTCATCCTTCATAATTTGACCTTGTTTTCACTGTTTTTTGTAATACTCTGTTTTCAGTTTCAGGTAATTGAAGACCTGCTTGCTAAGCAAGGTTAGTCTCTTACCATACTTCCTAACTTTCCTATACATTGTGATAATTTGCTCAAGGGCCTTTAATAATGTCTCTTTAAAAAGACTGCCAACTTTCCTGAACTTGTTTTCCCCTTAGACTTGATTCTCAAGGGATCTTACCTATCAGTTCTCTGAGTTTGCTAAAGTCTGCCTTCCTAAAGTCCATTGTCTTTATTCTGCTGTTTTCCCTCCTTCCATTCCTTAGAAACATGAACTCAATCATTTCATGATCATTTTCACCCAGGCTGTCTTCCACCTTCAAATTCTCTACTTGTTCCTATCTGTTTGTCAGAATCAAATCCAGAATGGCCTCACCCCTAGTGGCTTTCTCCACCATCTGAAATAAAAAAGTTGTCTCCAATGCATTCCAATAACTTGTTGGATAATCTGTGCCCTGCTGTATTATTTTCCTAATAGATGTCTGGGTAGTTGAATTTCCCCATAACTACCAAGTCCTGTGCTTTGGATGATTTTGTTAGTTGTTTAATAAAAGCCCCATCCACCTCTACTTCCTGGTCAGATGGTCTATAGTAGACATCTATCATGATATCACCCTTGTTTTTTACCACCTTCATCCTTACCCAGGTGTGATTCCCACTTCTATCTCAACCTCAGTGCAAGTGTATACATCTTTGATATACAAGACAACACTTCCTCCTTTTTCCCTGGCCTGTCCTTCCTGAACAAGTTGTATCCCACCAAATTTCTGTAATGTCAATTATATCATAATTGTGATTATTCACTGGTATTCTAGTTCTTCCTCTTTATTCCCCATAATTCTTGCATTAGTATACAGACATCTAAGATATTCATTAGAGTTCCCTTCTATATTCTCTCTAGCCTCTCCTTCTTCCCTGCTGTGATTGCCCATGTGCCACCCAGATTCCAACACTTCACCCAATGCACAGGGCTGGTCAAGTGAAAAACAAATATTTTCACTATTTTTGCATCATCTAACTCAAAATGACCCCAACTTCGCTATCTTTACTCATGCCAAGTAGTACATTAATATATGAGAGTAGCTTCATTGGGATTATTCATATAGTGAGATACTACCCACAGTGAGTGTAAGTGGTAGAAATGGGCCCTGTCATTACAAATGGGGATAGCTTCTCATTATAAACCCAGTATAATTTTCATTATAAATCCATTATAACTTTCTCAAACATTAGCCATTGTTGCTTAAATTTTTCCATGTCTTGTTTGTCTGAGGCAGAATTTTTTGGTTAATGTTTTACTAAAAACATCACAGACATTTCTGGGAATGAAATTAGAGAAAAATAATTAGTTTTACCAATGTTAATTCCCTTCTTCCCCGAGAATTTCTTTGTGGAGCTCTAGTGCCTCCATGTTTTGGGGTAGGAACATGAAATTAGGCAGAGGGATAGTGTAGGGTTTGGATCAGAGAGGTGCTTTGTACTGTCCCAATGAAAATCCAGCCAGATTTGATCAAGTTATAAACATTTATAAATTACCATATGCTCATAGTCAGTAGAATTTGTTAGAGGTTGGCTGCTAAAATCTCTGACCGTTCCATTTACACTGATCAGTCACCTTTGTCCCAAAGAGTTTGAGCTCAAGATGGGGTATAGCAGTTGAAGCCACCTCTTTAGCCTATGGGATAGTAACTGGGACAAAACTATGGGTTCTAGTCTGAGGTCTTTCACTTAATAATATTGATAATTATGGGTACTTCACAGTGCTTATTATACAGGAAAGCCTTATCTCCCAACTGTAGGAAGTAGGCATGTATTATTAGCTCCCCCCGCCACACACAGATGAGGTGAGAAAGATTGAACAAGTCTTTTGAGAAAATGTCTCTTAGGCCTTGTCTACACTACAGGGGTAATTCGATCTAAGCTACACAATTTGAGTTACATGAATAGCATATGTCGACAGGAGGCGCTCTCCCATCGACTATCCCTACTCGTCTCGATCTGGTGGACTACAGGAGTTGAGGGGAGAATGATCTGTGGTTGATTTAGCGGGTCTTCACTAGACCCGCTAAGTCGACCACCGATGCATCCATCGCCACTAATCGATCCCCCGGTAACTGTAGACAAGTCTTAAGATGGCAGATTCAGTTATTATATAGAAACATACTGCCTTTCACAATGAATGTACCAAATCTATTCATAGATTCGTAGATTCTAGGACTGGAAGGGACCTCGAGAGGTCATCGAGTCGAGTCCCCTGCCCGCATGGCAGGACCAAATACTGTCTAGACCATCCCTGATAGACATTTATCTAACCTACTCTTAAATATCTCCAGAGATGGAGATTCCACAACCTCCCTAGGCAATTTATTCCAGTGTTTAACCACCCTGACAGTTAGGAACTTTTTCCTAATGTCCAACCTAGACCTCCCTTGCTGCAGTTTAAACCCATTGCTTCTGGTTCTATCCTTAGAGGCTAAGGTGAACAAGTTTTCTCCCTCCTCCTTATGAAACCCTTTTAAATACCTGAAAACTGCTATCATGTCCCCTCTCAGTCTTCTCTTTTCCAAACTAAACAAACCCAATTCTTTCAGCCTTCCTTCATAGGTCATGTTCTCAAGACCTTTAATCATTCTTGTTGCTCTTCTCTGGACCCGCTCCAATTTCTCCACATCTTTTTTAAAATGCGGTGCCCAGAACTGGACACAATACTCCAGCTGAGGCCTAACCAGAGCAGAGTAGAGTGGAAGAATGACTTCTCGTGTCTTGCTCACAACACACCTGTTAATACATCCCAGAATCATGTTTGCTTTTTTTGCAACAGCATCACACTGTTGACTCATATTTAGCTATGTGCTTGTCTGTGCTATCTATATCCCCTTCTCCTCACTCCCATCTAGATCCAAGTCTCTCAATATTCCACTGATGTCTAGCAGCCTCTTCTAATGTCTGAAACACATAACATCAAATAGCCCACTATTCTTTAGTTCAAGTTGTAGAGGTCTGTTCTTTGCATTTAAAAGGCCTGAGTTCAAAACCTCTTGATGACTCATTCACAAGATCAATGCTCTTCCACAATATGGAATTCCATTTTTTTAATTTTCTTTTTTTCTTACCCCCCACCTTTTTTCCTTTTTAAACTGGGAAATTATGTACAAAAACCATATTAAAAGAAAGTGAAGTTTACAAAATCAGGTACTCAAAAACTAGGAAATGCCAGTATTAAGATTGCCTATTCAATGTAATTTAGGCTCCTTTGTGTGTATGCATTATGATAGTCTTGAATTTGTTTATAGGCCTGTTTCATTCAGTACATAGGTTGGATGGTGAATGGGGAAGAGTGTTTTAAAAAGAACAAGGATGTTCTTTGGTGGTTAAGGCACTCTACTGGGTTAGGTTAGTGTTTTGCCTGACATCCCCTTATGCATTCTATTTCTGGCTCTGCCACAGCTTCTATATGTGATGTTAGGTAAGACTGAGTCATAATGCATATGCACAAGTAGGTTGAATTAAGGTTGTATTCCCTAACTCTTGAAGGCTTGACATTGCAACATTATCTTTAGACACAGTTACTGTATGCAATTAATTAAATAATGCACCTTAATTGCACACAGTACCTTACAGCATGTAGACTGTGCTGAACAAAATCTCTTCCACAAATCACTTTACTATCACAGTTTACATTGTCAAACAGGTCTGTAAACAATACATTTCATATTTGTATATGAAATATATATGTGTGTGTGTAGTCTTCGGATCTTCGGCTATCCCTCGATGCGAGGATGATGTCTGCCAAGGGGGTTTTTAAGTGGCTGAGGAGCCCAATTCATACCCTGCAGATTTTTCCACAGAAATTACAGGTGGAGGAGACATAGTTGTTGGCTGAAGTGTTGTGCCCTTTCTTTCCTCCTTCATCGCTTCTCTGTCTCATAAGTACGTCTGTTCTCCTCAAAGTGAGCTGTGGCTTGGTGTATGGTGTGGTGCCACTTTGTTCTGTTCCGTGCCAAGTCCTCCCAGTTTGTTGGGTTGATGCCTCCCTTTTTAAGGTGTACTTTCAGTATGTCTTTGAAGTGCTTCGCCTGTCTTCCACAAGCCCTTCTTCCCTGACTTAACAGAGAGAAGAGTACTTGCCTGGGGAGGCAAGTGTCAGGTATATGTACACAATGGCTAGCTCAGCAGAGTTGATATTTCATGACCTGCGCTTCTATACTGCCGATGTTGGCTGCAGAGAGAATGCTGATGTTAGTGCATTTGTCTTCCCAGCTGTTCCTGAGAATCCTCCTGAGGTAGTGCTGCTGGAAGTATTCTAGCCACTTGAGATGTCATCTGTAAGTTACCCAGGTATCACACCCAAGGGAAGGGTGGGGATGACAACTGCTTTGTAAACCTAGGTTTTGGTGTCAGTTTGCAGATCCCTATCATTGAAGACTCATTTGAGTAGTCTTCCAAAGCATGTGCTGGCACAGTGGATCCTGTATTCAATTTCTGTGTCAATGCTGGCTGTTTGGAAGAGATGGCTGTCAAGGTTCTCTGCTGATGGTGATTTGTGGAGTACAAAGAGTATCAATCGTGATGCCCCGTCAAAGGTGCTGTGTAGGTTTAGCAGTCCACAGAAATTAATTTCCATCATCAAACTGCTCCATGATGGGATCACTGCCACCATTCTGGGCAGCGGCTTAGAGATGACCCATTCATCATTTGCGCTGGTATCAAGCAGGGCTGTGTCTTTTCTCCAACACTCTTCCCCTTTAACCTTGCTGTGATCCTGATTCGCATCTGTGACCACCTTCCTGATGGAATCAGGATTGAGTATCGCCAACTCCTCAATCTCCAACCAAAATCCAAGATCATGAGAATTGGCATCACTGACCTTCTCACACACATAGAGGCCACACTGCAAAGCACCCTAAATCTTTTTGCAGATGCCTATCACAGCCTGGGTCTCTCTCTCAACATCAGGAAAACCAAGGTAAACTTGGAAACTCTATCAGCCCTCACCTGCACAAACTACTCTTTATATGTGTAATAACCAACAATGAAATAATGGTCTCACATCTGCTCTTTCGTATTTTATATTTTCATTGATAATTCAAGACTGATTCTGCACCTGGATCTGTGCAGACAGGCCAATGTGGAGCTTCACTGAACTTCAGTGGGATACTGAACAGGCAGCTGAGTCCACCTGCGCAGATCCAGTTGCTGGATTGGACCCTTGGTGTGTTTTTGCTCATTCCAGAATTGGATATGTACTAGATCGCCCTCCCTCTCCCTCGTTTGTGTTTGAACCTTTACAATAAAGGTGATATTTTCAATTTATGATTAATAATGAGTAATACTATATACTGTTAATATCAAATCCTAATAATATGACAACTAAGTATAGCTTTAGCTAAAGCAGATGTAGTCTACTTGTGGGAGTTAAATGAAAAAATTACATGGACCATGTGCTTGGAAATACACGTTACAGTTTCTCAGGTATTGTAGGCTGTGTCACTAATGAAGCAATTTGCTCTGCGTCTAGTCACATTTAACTTGCTGCCGTCAAGAATCACACAATGTTGTGGTGAGGTCACTCTGAAATGACAGCCTGTCTTTGAAGAAATCCCCATTAAAATGGAAAGAAATTCTAATTTCCAGCCAAAATGATGTTAGTTCAGCAGAAATCTCCTATACATTTTATGGAAGTGACTCACGTAACATTAATGGATGTTATAGACATTCCCCTTCTTCTACAGTAGAAGTGATTCCTATGTATAAATATTTCCTACTGAAAACAGTGGCAGGCTACACTGCTATAGGATTTAATTGTGACCTTGGCCTTGTCGAAGGAGCATAGGCTTGATGTCTGAACTTCATAGCCGTTGTATGCAGTCCAATACAGATAAATTGAACAGAAAATAACTTTTTTTCCCTTGCTGCTTTCCAGTATTGTAGCTGGACTATAAAGAAAGTAATTTCTCCTACCATCATGCTTTTAGTTTCCAGTCATTCTCGAAACCTTATACTTTACAAGTAATGAGTGTTGTAAATGACATTTCATTCTAACAGATTGGTTGCCTTGCCTGCATTTTGACTGGCTGGCACACATAGAAATATAGTATCTCATAATGTATATCTATTTTTAGATACCCTGTCTGAACAAGTGCAGCCTAGTACTATAGCAGCCTATGTACTTAACTGGCCTAATAGAAAAAAATAATATTTGTGGGATTCTGCTTTTGAAATGCACATGTTCAGGCACACAATAGCTATGTGATTGAACAAGTAAAATGATTAAAATATCCTCAGATGGAATAACTATTTTTAACTTCCAATAAATAATGAAAATATAGAAGACTATGTCAATTAAAAATGAGTAAGTATGTAGGGCTAAATTCATCCCAGGTATAACTTCTTTGGCATTACATCCGGGTTAAATTTGATTAATGTAAAAAAAATTTAAAGTTGAAAAAAATCAATGTGCTTTTCTACAACTTATGCATTACATCTCCAGTTACTTGAAAGAAAATATCATGCACATCAGCTCATTCTTCAAGATGTACTTTCTGAACAGATGCAGATGATATTACACAGGCTAACATATTGATCTCTCAAGTCTTCTAGAAATGAAGTGTCATGTCCTGCAACTTGTTCTTTTTTACCATTACATCACATTGTCCTTCACCCAGGCTTTTTTGTTTTCCGTGAAAATAGATTGCTTGCATAATGAGCCTTTCTTCATTCTAACTCACTGAAAAATAGTTAAGAGTTAGTTATCACAGTTTGTACTTTGCATTAAACTGACATGAAACTACATTGGCCAATGAGACTACGCAGCTGTTGTAAAGTTTCTTAATGCTTTTCCCATTTATGCATTTTTTAGACATTCTGGGTGCCTGATTTGCAAAAACACTGGACAGTTGTTTCTCAATATGTAAATTGCTCTATTCTTATTGGCTCCTGCTTTCAGAATTTTCATGGTTTTCTGGCAAGCAAAGGGGGATGTTTGAGCTTGTCACTCCCTTTAACTGAAGCAGGGAAAAAATGGAATTTATATATCAAAGAGAAGAGGAAAATAAATGCACTAAAAAGCAATCACGTCACAACAGCTAATATATATAACATGTTAAACTCTTTGATGTGTTTTCTTCTTTCCTGCCTCCCCACTTCCTTCTCTCTCTTGTCTGGAGGTTTCTTATTGTCCCCAGAATAATTGACACACATTATTGTCACTTACTGTCAATTAGTTTCAGTTGTCATTGTGGTTTTGAGTTTATCTGAATGAACTGATGGATCTGCTTCTATTTTTCAAAAAGTATCAGGGCTGCCCAGGGCATGGGATGGGTGGTTTTTTGTTCAGATTTTTACAATGTTTATAACTCTAAAATAAATAATTGTCATATTTGTTTTCCTTGATTTTTTACACTGAATGGCTTCTAGCCTCTACTTTTCAATTCTATTTTGAATTACACGTGCAAACAAAAATGTGTAACAGCTCTTTTGGGGAGCTCTTTTGCTCTTCTGTACAGAATGAATCGGGGTAAGGGAATTAGTCATAAAAAGAGGAAAATAAGAAGAGGGGATAAAAGAAGACAAAAATGACTGGATGGGGGAGTTAGGGTTCCCAAATCTCTAATTGTACAAAACCGAACACCTTTGCCCTGCCCCTTCCCCGAGGCCCTGCCCCTTCCCCACCCCTTCTCCAAGGCCCCGTCCCCTTCTCACTCCATCCCCCCTTCCTCTGTCGCTCACTCTCCCCTACCTCATTCACTCGCTCATTTTCACTGGGCTGCGGCGGGGGTTGGGGTGCGGGAGGGGGTGAAGGCTTTGGCTGGGGGTGAGGGTTCTGGGGTGGGGCTGGGCATGAGCGGTTTGAGGTGCAGGAGGGGTCTCCAGGCTGGGGGCTGAGGGGTTCAGAGTGTGGGAACGAACTGGGGGATGAGGCAGGGGGTTGGGGCACGGGAGAGTGTACGGGCTGTGGGGTGGGGCCAGAAATGAGACATTCAGGGTGCAGGAGGGGGCCTGGGCTGGAGTGCAGGGTTGGGGTACAGGGAGGTGAGGGATATAGCTGGGGGTGTGGGTTCTGAGGTGGGGCTTGGGATGAGGGGTTTGGGGTGCAGAAGGGGATTCAGGGCTGGAGAAGGTGGTTGGGGCTTAGGAGGGGGTGCAGGCTCCAGGTGGCTGAGCTGGGGCAGGGGGTTGGGGTGTGGGAGGGGGTGTGGGCTCCAGCTGGGGGCAGAGGCTCTGGGTGGGGCCAGGGATGAGAGGTTTTTGGTGCAGGAGGGGGTTCAGAGCTGGGGCAGGGGTTTGGGGTGCTGGAGGGGGTGGGGGTTCCACGAGGGAGTTTAGATGTAGGAGGGGGTTTGGGGTGTGGACTCTTGGCAGTGCTTACTGCAGGTAGCTCCCCAGAAGCAGCGACATGTCTCTTGGCTCCTAGGCAGAGAGGGAGCGAGGTGGCTCTGCATGGTGCACGCTGCCTCTGTCTGCAGGTGCCGCCCCCACAGCTCCCGTTGATCGCGGTTTCCAGACAATAGGAGCTGTGGAGATGGTGCTCAGGGCGGGGCATTGCATGGAGTCCCCCAGGCAGCCCCTCCACCTAGGTGCTGCAGGGACATGTCGCCCTTCCTGGCAGCCATGCAGAGCTGGGTAGGGAGCCCGCCAGCCCCACCAACTGGACTTTTAATGGCCCAGTCATCAGTGTTGACTGGAACCTTTGGGGTCCCTTTTCCATCGGGGGAGTGTGGTGGAGTATCCACCACACACAAGTCCTGAGTAGGTTAATGTGACCAGAAGGAGCCAATTAACCGTATATGCTACAGCTGGAGGGAAGTCAGGGATTGATAAACACTAATTGCTGATGAAATCTAGCTGGGGGAGGAACTGGGATAGAAGTATAAAGCAGGAAGGGATTACAAGGATGGGGAGTACAGTCATTCTCTTGAAGGAAAGAGAGCTAGGTAGGAACACGGAGGAGATCCAGAAGGAGAGTAAGCCCTGGATTCCTGTCCTGTACTAAGGAGTCTTAGACTATGTCTATACTACAGGCTATGTTGGCAAAACTATGTCACTCAGGGATGTGGATATTCCGACCCCCTGAGTGACATAAGTTACACCAACATAAGCACTCGTGTGCACAGTGGTTTTTTTATGCTGATGGCAGAATTCTCTCCTGTCATAGAACATCTTCACCAAACGCGTTGAAGTGGCACAGCCTCTGCAGCACTGTATGTATAGACATGGCCTTAGAGGAGGGCTAGGCAGCTGAAATAGGCATGGAGAGTGGCAGACACTTTGGTGGTAAACCCAGAGCTAGGCAAGAAGATAGAGAGAGGGGGTTGGAAGGAGCCCAGGGAAACAGCAATGGGGCCTGAGACTGAGCAGACCTAGGTAACTTGTCACAGAGTCCCTGAGCTGGAACTGCTGCACCAGGCAGGCCAGGTTTCCCCTACCAGTCAGTGGCAAAGTGGCACAGGTTCTGTAGTTGGAACAGAAGGCTGCCTGAGATGGCATACGGACAGTTTATCCGGTGGGGCTTTATAAAGGAGTCTCTGGTCAGAGATAGACTCATTTGTGGCATTGAAGACAATGTGTTAAGAGAAAAACTGCTAAGTGAAGGAGACTTAACTTTCAAAAAAGTTCTCTAAATATGCAGGGCAGCAGAAACTGTGAAAGCACAAGCCAAAGAGCTGAATTCACTACAAGGTGTTATTCATATAATAAGTACAAAAGAATATAGCGAAAATATAACGAAATCAAAAAGTGGAACCACTCACTCTGAAAACCACAGCTGGGGGGAGACTGGGTACAGACAGTCATATGAAAGGTGTGGATCACAGCATGGCCCCACAGAGCATGTTGCCTTTGGGAAACTCTGTCATAAATGTGGGTAAAATAATGATTTTGCAAAATGCTGCAGATCCCAAATGCAGAAAAGCCAAGTGCATTCAGTTAAAAACAATCTGGTGGAAAAGTTTTTCATAGACATACTGGGATCAGCAAGCCTGAGGATAGGGACTGGATACTGCCTATGACAGTGAATGGAACAATTGTTCCACTGAAACTGGACACAGGAGCTCAGGTTAATATTCTGTCTGAACAAGATTATGAGACTACAAATAAGACCAAACTAGGGGCCAACAAAATACAAATAACTGGTTATTCTGGAACAAATATACCTATGAAGGAAAGGTACAATTCTAGTATCAACCATAAAAACACCATGTCAGGGGTCTCAAACTCAATTTATCTTAGTGCCAGTCCTCAAATCCTCCCAGCGGGCCAATAATGTCACTGAAGATGGTGTTCAGAAAAGAAAATGTTTATATTGTATTTTTTATTTCAAATTTCTTAGAAATAATAAAACTGTTGTACAACTTTACACAGTTCCTCGCCTGCCAGAGAGTTTTTAGTGTTTGCCAGACAGCTGGCAATGCTTCAGTTCTGTCAGTTTGTTCATGTTTGGCCTCAGTGACTGAGCAGTTGAAACCTTCAGGATTACAGCAAGGTGTGTGCATCAGATAGTTGTGTTCGGTATTTTGACTTGTTTATATTCATTATGAAAAAAAGTGACACTCTCTCCATGGCTGACTCTGCCTGGTAACTAATGATGCTGCCTCCATGGCTGACTCTGCCCAGCGTCTAGTGGTGATATCTCTGTCCCTCTCCCCCAGCCAAGGGGAGCTGCGGGGGGCGACACCTGCAGCAGACATTGCCGGCAGCATGGCTGCATGTGTCTCTCCTCCGCAGGCCTCAGTGTGGAGGTTCCCGGGCTGCAGATGGCCCGCGGGCCGGGACTTTGAGACCCCTGCACCATGTACAGGGGCCCGTTCACTGTAGTGCCAAAAGAGAGGACACCAATATTAGGCATGACTGCATGTGAAAAACTCTGTCTGGTAAAACAGGTGCTCTCACTACAAGATCATACTGAACCTGGCTATGAGGCACTCTTTCAGGAATATCATGACTGTTTCAAGCACTGCGTTACTTGCAGGGTGAACATACAATCCAGATAAACAAGCAGGTCCCTCCAGTTATCCATCCATGTAGAAAGATGCCATTTGCACTCTGTGATAAACTTAAAGCTGAACTTGCAAAGACGTAAGCAATGCAAGTAATACAAAAAATTGAGGACCCAACAAAATGGGTGAGCTCTCTCATCATTATGGAAAAAAAATAATGGCCAGCTATGCATATGCTTAGATTCCAGAGATTCAAGAATGCTATCAAACATTTCAAACTAGCAACCAGAGATCAGAGTGGAAGATTAAACATCCTGAAAAACTAATACTTGCTAACCTGCTTGGAGAAGGGGTATTTGAGGAAAGTGAATGGTAAAGACTCACTTGAGAGTGATGTGCAGGTAACCTCTCCTTTTAGGTAGTTGACACATTGTGTTTATGGAAATGTAGTAGATAGGGTGTGAAATTAATGTATGTCTTATTACATAGTTAACTGTTTATATATATGTGTGTATATGGCCTGGTCTACACTACGAGTTTAGTTCGAATTTAGCAGCATTAAATCGAATTAACCCTGCACCCGTCCACACAATGAAGCCATTTACTTCGACATAAAGGGCTCTTAAAATTGATTTCTGTACTCCTTCCCGACGAGGGAGTAGCGCCGAAATTGACATTGCCATTTCGAATTAAGGTTAGTGTGGCTGCAATTCAACGGTATTGACCTCCAGGAGCTATCCCACAGTGCACCATTGTGACCACTCTGGACAGCAATCTGAACTTGGATGCACTGGCCCGGTAAACAGGAAAAGCCCCGCGAACTTTTGAATTTCATTTCCTGTTTGCCCAGCGTGGAGTGCTGATCAGCACAGGTGATCATGCAGAGCTCATCAGCACAGGTGACCATGCAGTCCCAGAATCAAAAAAGAGCTCCAGCATGGACCGTACAGGAGATACTGAATCTGATTTCTGTATGGGGAGATGAATCTGTTCTATCAGAACTCCGTTCCAAAAGACAAAATGCCAAAACACTTGAAAAAATCTCCAAGGCCATGATGGACAGAGGCCACAACAGGGACTCAACGTAGTGCTGCGTGAAACTTAAGGAGCTGAGACAAGCGTACCAGAAAGCCAAAGAATCAAATGGACACTCATGGAGGGAGGGGCGACTGATGACTGTAGCTATCCCACAGTTTCCGCACTCTCCGAAAACCATTTGAATTCTGGGTTGAGCTCCCAATGCTTGAAGGGTCAAAAACATTGTCGCGGGTGGTTCAGGGTATATGTCGTCAACCCCCCCACACACTCCCTCTGTGAAAGCAAAGGGGAAAAAATCGTTTCTCGCCTTTTTTCACTGTCACCGTATGTCTACTGGATGCTGCTGGCAGACGCTGTGCTGCAGCGCTACACAGCAGCATCCCCTCGCCTCGCCTCGCGGACGGCAGATGGTGTAGTATGACTGGTAATCGTCATCGTTGTCCTGTGGATGCTCCTGGCTGGCCTTGGTGAGGTCGGTCGGGGGCGCCTGGACAAAAAAGGGAATGACTCCAGGTCATTCTCTTCTTTAAGTTTTGTGTAATAGAGATTCAGTCCTGCCTGGAATATCATGCCAGCTGGAGGCTTCTGCCTCAGGCTGCTCTCCAAGTCGGCAGCACCGCACGGTCGCACCTACCCTAGCCTACCCCTTGCTCCCAAGGCTCACAATCAGATACTTAGACCTCTGCATTTTGCTGCAAATAAAAAAATAAAGCTGCCGTTTAGAACTGTCCCCCAACATACATATCCTGGGACATTTTGTATTTTACCAGTGTCAACCAAAGGCCCACATACAAATGGAGATTCAGTCCTGCCTGTGCTTCTATCCTAGTGCTTATCACAGATTCCCATTTTCAGCTATAGGCTGAGGAAGTGCAGAATGGTGGTTCACTGGGCTTCGCTGTAAGCCAACCGCCCTCCCCTCCCCCCTTTGATCGCTGCTTGCAGAGGCAATAAAGTCATTGTTGTTTCAAATTCATGCATTCTTTATTACTTCATCACACAAATGGGGGGATAACCGCCAAGGTAGCCCGGGAGGGGTGGGGAAGGAGGGAAGCAATGGGTGGGGTTGTTGTAGGGGCACCCCCTAGAATGGCATGCAGCTCATCATTTCTGCGAGCTGTCTGGGGCTCTGACCCGGAGCAGCCATTTGCCTCTCTGGTTCTTTAGTAGGCTTGCCTGATATTCTAGGCAGGACTGACTCTCCATTAGACAAAACTTAAAGAAGAGTCATTCCCATTTTTGTCCAGGCGCCCCTGACCAACCTCACTGAGGCCGGCCAGGAGCACCCATGACAGCAGCAGACGGTACAGTATGACTGGTAACCGTCTTTGCCAACTTGCAAAGACGAGGGGATGCTGCTGTGTAGCGCTGTAGTATCATGTCTGTCAGCAGCATCCAGTAGACATACGGTGACAGTGAAAAAAGGCTGAACAGGCTCCATGGTTGCCGTGCTATGGTATCTGCCCGGGCAATCCAGGGAAAAGGGTGCAAAATGATTGTCTGCCGTTGCTTGCACGGAGGGAGGATTGACTGACAACATTTACCCATAACCACCCGCGACAAATTTTTGGCCCTATCAGGCATTGGGATCTCAACCCAGAATTCCAATGGGCGGGGTACACTGCAGGAACTATGGAATAGCTATGGGATAGCTACCCACAGTGCAACGCTACGGAAGTCAATGCTAGCCTCAGTACATGGACGCATACCGCCGAATTAATGTACTTGGTATAGCCGCATGTACTCGACTTTATACAATCGGTTGCCAAACATCGAATTCTGTAAATTTGGAGTAATCCCGTAGTGTAGACATACCCTATAAGAGTTAATTTGTTTTTCTTTAAGAGGGAAGATGTAGAGATATGTTTATGAAAAACTGTGATTTAAAGACACTCCTTCATAAGGGATGTGTTGTGCATGTGGGAATTTGAAGATGTGCCTCAGAGGCGGGGGTTGGGAACACCGCCTGGCTGTGTGCAGAAGTTCACCAGAGACACTCTCCAGATTGTTTTATTAAAGTTTTATTTCATTCTCATTCACTGGTTTGTTATTTAATGAACCTCAGGATCACCTTGTATATAAAAATGTATACACTTGGACTGAGATTGAGATGGAAATAGGAGACAGACTTGTTGAAAGTCTCTGAGTAAGGATAAAAGGGGTTTTAAAAAAGGCTGATGTCATGGTAGGGGTCAACGACACACTACCTAACCAGGAAGAAGAGGTGGATGAGGCTTTTTTTAAATAACTAAGAAAATAATCCAAAGCACAGGAGTTAGTGGTGATGAGGGACTTCAACTACGCAGACATCTGTTGGGAAAATAACACAGCTGGGCAAAGGGTATCCAACAAGTTCTTGGAATGTATTAGAGACACTTTTTTATTTCAGAAGGTGGAGAAAGCTACTAGGGGAGAGGCTGTTCCAGATTTGATTTTGACAAATAGGGAGGAAGTGGTTGAGAATTTGAAAGTGGAAGGCAGCTTGGATAAAAGTGATCATGAAATGATAATAGTTCATGATTCTAAGGAATGACCTTCTCATAACCAAACTAGCAAAATACAATCATCAATATCCATATTTGTCAGAACTCAACTATAGATCTACATTGCTGCAATATGTAGTCACCTACTGAACTCCCCTATAACTACATGTATAAACACTTGATTACCAGATATGGGACAAAAACAAAGGATGACTAATGAGTCTGTGATAGTAAGGAAATGGCTGGGAAAGTACAATCAAACAAAATATTACCATAAAGGAGCAGGACTTTCCACCCCAGTTTAAAAAAACCAACCCAGACACATGAGAATCACAGGACTAGAAGGGATCTCAAGAGGTCTTCTAGTTCAGTCCCTTGCACCCAAAGAAGGACTAAGTATGATCTAGGCCATCCCTGACAGGTGTTTATCTAACCTGCTCTTAAAAATCTCCAGTGATGGAGATTCTGCAAGCTCCCTAGGCAATTTAGTCCAGTGCTAAACCACACCAACAGTGAGGAAGTTTTTCCTAAAGTCCACCCTAAATTGCCCTTGCTGCAATTTCACCCATTGCTTCTTGTCCTATCCTCAGAGGTCAAAGAGAACAGTTTTTCTCCCTCCTCCTTGTAATAACCTTTTATGTACTTGAAAACTGTTATCATGTCCTCTCTGTCTTCTCTTCTCCAAACTAAACCAACACAATTTCTTCAATCTTCCCTTATAGGTCATGTTTTCTAGACCTTTAATCATATTTGTTGCTCTTCTCTGGACTTTCTCTAATTTTGTCCACATCTTTCCTGAAATGTGGCTCCCAGTACTGGACACACTTGAGGCCTAATCAGTATAGAGCGAAATAATTACTTCTTGTGTCTTGCTTACAATACTACTGCTAATACATCCCAGAATGACAAAATTGTTGTTGTTGTTTTTTTGCAAGAGTGTTACATTGGTAACTCATATTTAGCTTGTGATCCATTATGACCCCCCAGATCCCTTTCTTCAATACTTCTTCTTGGGCAATCATTTCCCATTTTGTATGTGTGTAACTCAATGTCCCTTCCTAAGTGGAGTACTTTGCATTTGTCCTTATTGAATTTCATCCTATTTACTTCAGACCATTTCTCCAGTTTGTCCAGATCATTTTGAATTTTAATCTTATCCTCCAAAGCACTTGTGTAACCCACACACCTCCTGAGTGTGGTGTTCTGTCCCATCTAGTGGCACCGAGACCACTTAGAGAGAGATTAATGAATCTACTCTACTACCTTAGCTAAGGGCAATACGTCTTTTAGCTCATGCAGTAGAGGCTCATGCATTTAGCTCCAGAGGTCCCAGGTTCAATCCTGCCCACTCATGACTAGAGTCTGTCGGTGTTACTTGCAACCCCTCCCAGCTTGGTATCATCCACAAATTTATAAGTGTACTCTCTATGCCATTATCTAAATCATTGATGAAGATATTGAGCAGAACCGGGCCCAGCTCTACTCCCTGCGGGATACCACTCATTGTGCCCTTCCAGCTTGACTGTGAACCACTCATAACTACTCTCCGCGAATGGTTTTCAAACCATTTATGCACCCACCTTATAGTAGCTCCATCTAGGTTGTATTTCCCTAGTTTGTTTATGAGAAGGTCATGCAGGAGAGTATCAAAAGCCATACTAAAGTCAAGATATACCATGTCTACTGCTTTCCCCCTATCCACCAGGCTTGTTACCCTGTCAAATAAAGCTATCAGGTTGGTTTGACACAATTTGTTCTTGACAAATTCATGCTGACTGTTACTTATCACCTTATTATCTTGTAGGTGTTTGCAAATTGATTGCTTAATTATTTGCTCCTTTATCTTTCTGGATACTGAAGTTAAGGTGACTGATCTGTGATTTCCTGGGTTGTCCTTATTGCCCTTTTGATAGATTTTTCACTATATTTGCACTTTTCCAGTCCTCTGGAATCTTGCCCATCTTCCATGACTTTTTGAAGATAATGAGTAATGGCTCAGATATCTCCTCAATCTGCTCCGTGAGTATTCTAGGATGCATTTCATGAGGTTCTGGTGTCTTGAAAACATGTAACTTGTCTAAGTAATTTGAACTTGTCCTTTCCCTATTTTAGCTTCTATTCCTACCTCATTTTCACTGGCATTCATTAAGTTAGATGTCCAATTGCTACTAAACTTTTTGTTGAAAACTGAAACAAAAAAGTCATTTAGCACTTCTGCCATTTCCACATTTTCTGTTAATGTTTTTATCCCCTCATTCAGTAATGGGCCTACCCTGTCCTTGGGCCTCCGCTTGCATCTAATGTACTTGTAGAATGTTTTCTTGTTACCATTTATGTCTCTAGGTAGTATAATCTCATTATGTGTCTTGGCCTTTCTATTTTTGTCCCTACATACTTGTGTTATTCATTTATATTCATCCTTTGTTTGGCTTGGACCGGAGCCTAGGCTCCACCACAGTTTTACAGCCCCACAGCCTGAACACCATGAGCCAGAGTCAGCTGACCTGGGCCAGCTGCAGTTATTTAATTACTGTGTAGATATACCCAGAGGCCCAAGACAGGGCAGTCATAGGCTACAGCTATGCAGAGCAGTAGAAAGTTTGTCACCTCATTTGTGAACATAGTTCTGTTCATTATAAAGGATTGATCTTCACATTGTTCTGCTCATCAGTAAGATACTACAATGCCAACAAAAGACTTGACATTTGTCAGGTTGCTGCTGTGATGATAGTCTATCATTCATTCTCTTGATTTATAATTAGATTTTAAGCTTTGAAGCAGAAGCTATCTTTATATTCTGCCACTAGCCTGGTGTCCACCCAGGTGGGTGGGGCTGGGGGTGGGACAGCCACACTGGAGGAGCTGCCCAAGCAGGGTGCTGACTCCTGGGAAGGGTGGCTGGGCATGCGGCTGCTTTCACCACTGTCGTTCCTGGTAGAGCCCTGCAGCTCCTTGGATATCTGCATCCATGGATATAAATTTGGTATCTAAATATCTAGGACAACAGAGTCCTGGTCCACAACTAGGGTCTTTAGTTAGTTTCAAGGATAACACAAATAATGAATAATTTATGTGTAACTTGTCTTATTTACACACCTACACCAAACCTAGAAGAGATGTAATTGCAGGCAATTCCTTCTTTCAGGAATCTCAACCAATGTCTGGTTCTCAGGGAGAAGCTCTCCTCAAGAACTGAACAAATTCTTCTTCCATTTGCACACTCCCCTCTATGCAGAACTTTGAATAACCCAAATCTAGTAACAATGTAGAAGTCTTGAACAAGACTGAATATTTGTTCACATACTAAGAAAAAGCACTCAGACTCTGTTACAGCACCACTGAATGACGCCTCCCAAAACATAAGACATGGTGAGGTCACCAGAAGGGCTTGATTTTCCAGAAGCAGGATGGGGATGGGATCAGCTTTCAAAAGTCTGAACTAGACAAAGAACGTTGACACTGTACATATATGTATATCCCGTGTTTCCTGGATACTGAGTTAATTATTTAGAATGTGGAAAAGATAATTGATCTTTAGAAACTGCCAAATCTGGCTAATCTAAACTGGTTTCTGGCAAACAAACAAACCAACAAAAGTCTAGCTTTGACCTGCCTTTATGACTGTCCCATTCTGTCTAGCACTACTTTTTTATGATTAGATCTAACTTATCACTTATACAAAATGTTGGATGCCAAAAGCTCCTTTCCAGCTGATAGAATACTACTACTACTACACTGAAGGATACATACAGTCCTGAAAGTGAACAGTATATCGGGGGTGGGATGGCTGTTAATGCTGTTATGGTGAGTGACTGTCAATTTTCACACAAAAAAGTCATTAGCTTTTTTCTGTCTTGAATTATAATTTTGGTACTTTGTCACACCAAGGCAATAGATTTTCATTATATCTAGAGCACAAAAACAGAGGCTGTGGAAAAAGCAACAGGGCTCAGATTAATAGGAGACGACAAGCTGACCAAACAGGAAGCGGCAGCATGGCTGGCACCATGGCTCAGTGGTTGTGACAGGCAATTAGTGAACAGAGCAGAACAGATGTAACAGGAGGCAGCAACAATTTACTGAAGTATTAGCTTGCTCAGTCTGTGGTTCAGATCGTTGCTATTGTTTGCTGATACAAATAATACTAATACGATCTGGGAGGGGAAAAGAGAGTGTGTAAAGCCATATTACAGAAAAAAGCAGCAGTCCTCAGAAAAGACCTCCCCTCTGCTCCTTTTCATGACAATCTGAATTCCTGTCTTGTTAATGGATTGTAACACAGTTGGAAGATAGAACATACCGATTCTTCCTACTTGTGTCAGTGTGCTTTCATTTACTAACATTCAGAGAGCAAACATCTTGTTCCGGGGGAATTAATTTGCTGCAGCCCTCAAAGGATGCTGCTGGCTGGAATATTTTATCTGGGTGGGTGGGTGGGTGAGTAGAACCCTGGCTCTGCCTCGTCCTCACCCACTTATTTAAAGAGGGCAGCAGCAGTCACACAGGAAATCCTGCAGCAACAAACTGTGCTATGTGATTTTGAATGTTGAAAGTTAAGAAACTCTTGAGAGATTAACTTTGCAACCTAAATAATGTTCTTTTAATATAATCATGGGGGTAGGGAGACCTCCCCCCTACCTGCCCTAATATTTTCTCTCTGCTTGATTCAGAAGAGGGATTTGAATCCACGTTTCCTACTACCCATGTGAGTGCCTTAATCACAAGTCTATGGAAGCAATCTTATGTGCTTGCTCTTTGATCCAATGACTATTTAAGTAGTTATAAAAAAGTAGAACAGCTTCAACAGGAAAGCTGGTGAGCCATCTTCTGTAGAATAGCCTAGAGCCTGGTGGGTCGGATGCTTATTTGGACAGTAGGCGATGTGAGTTCAAGTCCATGCTTCTGAGTGTGAATTCAAACTTGGGTCTCCTGCATCCCAGCCAACTAAACTATTTGTCCAAAATATTTTGTCCAGATCTAATTGATATACCATGTGCATTTAAAAGTAGCAGGTGAGCTTGTGTTGGGAGCCTAAACGTCCTGAGCGTCTACTCCTCCCTCCCAGTCGCACCATCTGCCCCAGCAGTAACAGTAGGAGCAGGATGTGAACCTGCAAGACCTTATCTGCCTCCCTCTTTCTGCAGGAAAAGCAGGACTTGACCATTTCCTCAACTTCCTCAGTAGACCTCCTCATGCTATCTCGGTAAAGGTGTCATGGGAAGTGTGTGACTGTTGATATAACTGTCAAAATCTCTCCCGCTGTAATTTCTCTAGGCACATGACCAAGTTCATTGTGGTCATTATCCTCTGTAACTTCTAGTTTGTTTTTGGCCCTTGGGACCACATCTTATTTTTCTATGGAATCCTCAAGGAGTTGTATAAAAACGATTGCCCTATCTTTGGAAATGCTCCTGCTCACTAACTTACTGGAAAGATCACAAAAATCAATAATTGTGGCCTGTGGTACTCTAAAGCATCTCATTTCTCCAAGGTTAAACTGAGTCTTTTTTTTTTTTTTTGCCTCTGCCGTGATGTAGAAAAAATATGTTGGCAGAGGTTATAGACCTCATGGGCTTGTCTAAAATTGCTGAACAAGATGTTCAGCATGTTCTCTGTGAAAAAGAATGAGTAAACTATCAGTTGGGACGTGGCTTGATAATATGGAGGGAGTAGGATTTGCACTTGTGAACTCTTTCTCTGACAGAGTTGCCACCTGGTGGATTTTTTTTTAAGGTTTCACTTTAATTTTACAGAAAGAGCAATTGAAGTTAAGCAAAAGCCATTCAATAAATAATAATACTGTGACGGAATAAAAGTGAAAGGTAGATTCCCAGATATGTTTAAACTTTCATTAAAATAGTTTCAAGTCAAAGACAGAATTGTGATGAGAAACATATTAGTGCGGGTTACTATGTGCGCTGATCAAATAACTGATGTACTGCAGAGCATGGTTAAACAGCTGTAGTATTGTATCCCAAACATAGGTGCATTTTGTTGGTTGGTTTTATATCTTATCTATCTATATCATTACGTTTAAAAGAACTTTATTAAGATTGCAAAATCAAGCACTCAAAAGTTAGGAAGTGCCAATCTTAATTCACCTCACCCTCCTTGCACGTATACATTATAGTACAATTTTTAATTACATGATTAATACTCCTTTTGCCACAGGATTCTGTCCCCATTTACTACACAGGAGCATGCCCAGCACAGATGGAATTTTTGGGGATTTAGCTGCCAAATAGGAAGTTTCAACTTGTTGTTTCTAAATGACTCTTCAAAACTAAATTCATTGTTTAAATATATATATAAAAAAATTATAGTTCAGAATTAAATGTTTCAATTTTATCGAAACAAGATATTTAGATCAAAACAATGTTTGTTTTGAACTTCATTTTGTGGGAAATGTTGAAATGCTTTGTTTTTGTTCCATTTTGGAATAGAAAAAAAATGGAAATAATGGAATTTTCCATGAAAGTAAAGTCCAGTTCCCACATGAGATGGTGGGGTTAAAGAGCAGATTTGGGCTCAGGCAGTCCTGCCCTGCCACACCTGTGCGACGTGCTAGTCTTGGAGGAGGAGCCTTAAAAAGGGAGAAGCTCAGCTCAGAAGGCTCCAGCCTGGGGAGGTGGACAGACCCCCTCATCCTCAGCTCCTGCATAGGAGCACAAAAGATAGTCAAGCTACTTTTGGTTGTCTGCAAGCACAGAGTGGTATGACAGATGGCTGGAGGATCTTAGTAGGACAGTAAAGCTGGTACTTTTCCTTATTTCTGTTAATTTAGTTTCCCATCCTTTATTGCCTTGAGAACTGTGACAAGAGGTCTAATCCTGGGGCAGACCCTCCACTGAGAATATGAGAGAGGGTAGATAGAGAGACTGGGGTCCTCTACAACTTCACTGGGAAGACTTGCAGGAAAGATCCCGAGCACAAGGGTCAAAAGGACTATTGGGCCTGGATGCGGACTGTCAACCTGCTGTAAGGTCCTGGGACTACTGGGTAAAAACCCTGGTTTACCCCAAAAGGGGTAGGACAAAAGGTGACCAGCTGGAGGACCAAGTAACATGGCAAAAGGAGACTGCCAATGGGCCTGGTTGACCGGCCTACAGAGCACCCTCCTCCCCCCAAGAATGCTGTAGCTAAGCACAAGGTGGTGCACTGGCTCGTGAGACACTTTGCCACACCACCCATCTCTAGTAACAGCAGAAGGCTGGGATAACACATATACTTTGCAAGTAGATTTCTCAGCTATTTGCTAGACAACATAAAATGTTGAGACTCAGGAATCCTGGGTTCATTTCTAGGTTCTGGAGTGGAGTATGTTGTTTTAGTTACAGAACTTTCTGCCCCTGTAACCCTCTGCTCTTTTAGTTCTTGCCTCTCTCCCTTTTCCTAGTCCCCGTCTTGCCCCGACCACCTCTGCTCCTCCTTCCTTATTCTGCTTCTATCTCCATCTTCAATCTGAGCTCCTGTCCTTGTTCCTCTCTCCCACATACTTCTGTCTCCCCTCATCTCTAGCTGTTGGGCCCCTGATCCTGTCTTCCTGTCCACATGTCCTGTCCCCCCACTCTGCTCACATACACCTCTCCCCACTGTGTTCGTGTCCCTGCCCTCTTCCTCAGCTCATACCACTGCCCCTGTTTCCCCTTCCCTCACCATTACAGACAGGACATTCCCTCCTTCTCCTGGATTCTAGCAGCAGGACCATTGAGACTACTGAAGATACAGTTCCCCTGTTTTCAGTTCTGGTACCTGGCACCATAGCAGCTCCCAGCACCCATGGGAAGCAATTGCAGGAAAGTCCTGCTCAGTCCCTGTACCTGTTGGCTGGAGCATGCTCAGTCACTTTGAGGGGGTGGTACATGCACAGTCCAGTTAGTACACACAATCAGTGAGAAGATAGAGCATGCTTAGTGCTCAATTCAGATACAATCTTTGGAGAATTTAGCTGCCAAACTCTAACAAGTCTCTATTGAGGATGCACACGCTTAGACTTTTTTGAGGCTCCAAACTTGGCCAAATTTGGGCAGACTTTTACAGCAATGGCAACAGGCACATCCCTAATACTAAGGTGATACTCCCTCTCCCTCACCAGCAAATTTTAAGTCACTGATTGAAAGCATGGAGGCACTAGAGCTCCTCAATGAAACAGTTGGAAGAATTTTTTTGTTTAATATGGGCAAAACTTTATATTTTCTCCTAATCTTGTTCTTGGAAATGGTTGAACCAGTTTAGCTGAAACTTTTAAAAAATTCAGCCTGAAGTAGCCACCCAACATGTAAAATTTCAGTCCAAATTGTCTGAAACAGAGTCATAGTGGAAACTTATAGACAACAGTGTGTCACTACAAATACTATTTTTATATATACACACTAGAGGCGTCACTGCAAGCTCTATTTTTATATATAATATATATATATAAATGCATACATATGCTCACATGGACAAAATGCAAAGAAATTGTGTGTTACTGTACAGATCAGTGGAACTTTCTCCAGTCGAAAAAGCTTAAATAGGAAAATAGAAGGAATAATATTTTGCAGTTTGGTCACAAGTATTTGTAGGCTTTCCATACCAAATATATTTTTGAAGACCCATCTGGATATCAGTTCAACGGCTGGCCAAACTCTTTCCAAGAAAGATCAAAGGTCACCAGTTAGGGTGACCAGATAGCAAGTGTGAAAAATCGGGACAGGGGGTAGGGGGTAATTGGTGACTATATAAGAAAAAGCCCCAAATATCAGGCCTGTCCCTATAAAATCGGGACATCTGGTCACCCTATCACCAGTCCTTCATAGCTTGGGTTTTCATTGGGTTTTGAGTCATCTTTCATTGATAGGAATTTGATATACAGCTAGGATAAAATTGCAAAGAATCAGCCAACATGCTTCTGGATATAGACTGATCACCAGTTTATGGGAAGTTGACTTCCCATAATATTGTTGGAGGTGGTATACTGGAACGGAAAGGACTCTAGACTAGCTGAACATTTGATCAGTTCTACTATGTCATGCCTAGATTGACACTAAAGCTGGTAGCAGAAAAGAACTTATTTGATACGTTTCTCCTCCCCCACCATTTGTGAATTGTTCCTAAGAAAATTGTGATTTTTCTCAGATTTAGGCATTATTCAGAATTATTCATGTTTTTCTTCACCCAAAAATTGCTGGTTTGCTGATTTATTGTGAACAGTTTGTGAATGTTCAAAAACTGAGCTTTGTTGGTTAGATATATTGTTTTTTGTATTTTTTGTTCGCTGATTTCATAGCTTGCATACCTACCCAACATGGGAAAAATTGGGGACTTTGAATTTACAATCGCATATACAATTCCAAGTTTGCTGTTGGTGAGTATTTCAACTTTCACAAATATTCAGTCTCGGAAGTATAATTTGCTGGAATATTTGTGGGAAATTAACAAAGTTATGGTCAACACGCTTGAGATGACTTAATTTAAAAATGTGAGTGGATAGTCCTAGACATTTTTTCCTGTATTTGTCTGGCTCCAATTGATAGTCATTGATCTACAGATAGAAGAGAACTGATCAAAATTAGCTTTCCTTCTCCTACACTGAGATCATCTAGCCACAGTCACAGCAACAATGGTAGGCCTATTTCTCTGTAGCAACTGAGAGGAAAGGGCTTAGTTGCTCTCCTATTTTAAACAAAGAAATCTACTCAACACCTACCTCCTAAAAGTTTTTCCTTTCCTTCCTGCTGCTGATCAAGAGCTTTCTGCCCTCATTCTGTCATTTTCTTTTCTCTGACCATGTTGAGCCATCTCCTTAAAAACTCTGTCTTGAAAGCCTGGTGGTGAGATTTCTAGCTATTACAGTGCAGGACCCACTTTACTTAAAGAGCCATAACTACGGTCCTCCTACAGCATGCAAGCTGTCTGGGTTTATAGCATGGTGGTGACACACATTCAGGTGAGTCAGATTTTCAAAAGAGCCCAGGGTCAGTTTCTCAGTTGCTCAGCACACACTATTGAGATCAGTTTTTTAGAAGAGCTCATTCAGGCATCTCAGTATGGACTAGATTTTGAAAAGTACTCGGCACCCAACAACTTCCATTGTGACACTTATGGCCAGATTTTCAAAACGTGCTCTTGAATGCTTTTAAAAATCTGGACCTGATTATGTGGTGCTGAGCATGTCTGAAAAATGCCCCTTATTGTGCAATATTTTCTTTGTGATGGCACTGAGTTATGGATAGTACTTTGTGACAGTGTTGAAGCAGAGTGTCCTAATGTAGGTTAATTTGTATGCTTTTTTATTGGCAATTATTGCTTTTCCAGCCTTTTTTTTACATTTGTTTTCCTTATAATTATTATTATTTCCATTCTCTTCTGTTTCCCTAAGCTTTCATATTGATTAAAATTCAACAGTGTGACAGTAAGAAATTGTGCAGAAAAGATGGTGGTGATATTGACATTGTGCATCTGAAAATTAAAGCTGGTCAGAGAAACTTTAATGGATCATATTCTGTTGGAATATGTGGATCTCTCAAAATCAAAATGCTTTGCAAAATCAAGTCAATTTCACAGGAATTTCTTTTTGGAAAAAAACTGGAAAAAGTTCAGATGATCCATTTTTGAAATAATTTTGTTTTGACAAATTTTTTTTGTATTATCAGATATTATATAATACAAAATAAAAAGTCAGAATCAAAACAATGTTTTCATGTTGCCAAAATAAAACATTTCAATTGATGGAAATGAAATATTTTTCAAGAATTTCCGTTGTGGAGAATTTTGAAATCATCTGTTTTTGTTCCAATTGAGAACAGAGTCAGATTCTGAAAACCTGAAATCCTTCATGAAATGGAACTTGCATCCTCTGCTTAGCTCTACTGGAAATCCTTTCATTTTAGAAGTACTGTATTTTATTTGTTTGTCAGATTTATTTTGTAAAGCACCTTAAGACGGGCTATCGGAGATGGAGGAAATTTAATGTTTAACTGGCACTGGAAAGTAGTTCAGTAGTAACTTTTCAAAGGCTTTTCTGTAATCTGAGTGACTGCCCTTTTAACCTTTTAAAAGAAGGTCAGCAATAAACAATTCTTGTGGTTTTAATCCTTCCTATCTCAGATATTTTTATTCCTTGCAGAGTTATCACTTAAAGTTTTCACTTTTTGTGCTTTTTTTCTGTCATTCATTGGTAGGTTTGGGACTGTATTTTTAAGGCCTTCCACCTAAGCTGAATCAGTGAAATTTGTGCCTCTGTTGCATGCACAAATCTGGTGAATATCTGTTATTTATGCTGTGCTCATCACTCAGTGTGCCAAATATCACAGCTACATGCAGACACAAAATGGGAATCTGGATGAATAAATAGGTATTTATTTACTTATGTTTACATGCACTCATTAAGTTCCAGCCCTGGAAATGTTGTTGTTGCAATTTAGGTGCCAAATGTCTAGTTGTAATGACTGTTTTCAGAATATTTTCATGCATTCAGAATGGAAGAGACCTCATGATCTTATATACTTGTAGGTGAACACCAAGGGATTGTGATAAAAAATAGAATGCAAATGCCTTCAAGGCTATGCATTTGATCTATTGTTTGAATTAACCTAGTCAGTTTGTACTGCAACTTGACCCACAGTCAGGGATGGGCTTGGACATCATGCCCAATATGTAAAATTGTGAAACAGAATCTGTTCTGGTCAGGGATTGGGAAATGATGTTTGCTTGACACATGTCAACATGGCACATTCATAACTGTTTTCTACAATTACAGTGTTGTATGTTATTATTTCCCTGACTTTCAACTCATATGTCATAGAATAATGGACACCTTCATTCACCCCTTTTCCCAGGTGCTGTAGATACATACTGCCATATTATTTTATGATGTGTTCATACAGACTGTAACCCACTTGTGATGTTTATTGATGCAGTCAATCAGTAGTTGGTTTTCTAAAACAGGAGGTACAGCTCTATATTAATTGCACATTAACAGCCAGCTTTTAATCTGTTCATAGTGCGGGAAACTTTGAGTGTTAATTAGACATAGTCACAGAGACATGACAAATCCCAGAAGCATAAAATAATATGGATTAAATTATACCTCTAAGAGTCAAAGCTCTGCAGTGGAGGAAGAGCAGATGGTGCAGCCAATGAGTGGAATTGTTTAGAGGCATTATCTCTGTGCAAGACAGGGTTTCTCAAACAGGGGTCACCACTTGTGTACGGAAAGCCTTTGGTGGGCCAGGCCGCGGTTCGCTGCTCCGGGCCAATGGGAGCTGCTGGAAGTGGTGGCCAGCACATCCCTCGGCCCACGCCGCTTCCAGCAGCTCCCATTGGCCCAGAGCAGCGAACTGTGGCAAGTGGGAGCCGCGATTGGCTGGACCTGAGGACGGGGCAGGTAAACAAACTGGCCCAGCCCACCAGGGGCTTTCCTTACACAAGCGGCGACCCCTGTTTGAGAAACCCTGGTGTAAGAGATGCCGGTGAGACTGTGCTGGGCACTGACACTTGCTATGCTTTAGAGACGCCATAGTCAGCTTTTCAAAATGGTGCTGTCTTCCTATGCTGTCTAGTATGCACAGGGGCTTTGGATCCATTCAAACCAAACAAACCTATTCCAAGGCTACCAGTCCTGCCAATAGTGCTTACTGGCGTCCCAAGTTGCATTGCCCAGGGTAACCTGCCAAATTATGGCTGGTCCATGCATAGATGCATTGCAAAAGGAAGGTAGGAGCACATATACTTGGCCCTGGTCTACACTATGAGTTTAGGTCGAATTTAGCAGCATTAGATCTATTTAACCCTGCACCCGTCCACATGATGAAGCCATTTTTGTTGACTGAAAGGGCTCTTAAAATCGATTTCTGTACTCCTCCCCGACGAGGGGATTAGCATTGAAATCGACATCACTGGGTCGAATTTGGGGTAGTGTGGACACAATTCGACGGTATTGGCCTCCAGGAGCTATCCCAGCGTGCTCCACTGTGACTA
The DNA here is from genome assembly GCF_013100865.1 of Trachemys scripta elegans. Classification (NCBI taxonomy): domain Eukaryota; kingdom Metazoa; phylum Chordata; order Testudines; family Emydidae; genus Trachemys; species Trachemys scripta. Next base: position 245,916,366 of record NC_048298.1, on the reverse strand, counting down.
CTCTGGACAAAACTCTCAACTCAGATGCACTAGCCAGGTAGACAGGAAAAGCCTCGGGAACTTTTGTATTTCATTTCCTGTTTGGCCAGCGTGGCAAGATGATCAGCACAGGTGACCGTGCAGAGCTCATCAGCAGAGGTGTCCAAGGAGTCCCAGAATTGCAAAAGAGCTCCAGCATGGACCGAATGGAAGGTACTGAATCTGATCGCTGTATGGGGAGATGAATCCATGCTATCAGAACTCCATTCCAAAAGACAAAATGTTACCAGATTTGCCCATTACTTTGGGGTATGCTCATTTATTTGGGTTACTCCTCTGGGGAAGGGGGTTCTGTAATCCTGTCAATGTACTGCTTGTGTCACTTGTGTTTACATATGGAGCTCTACTTCTCCCTTCTGCAAGTCCCCTCCCAATGGAGCTATCTTGCAGGACCTAGGGTCCCTAGGGCTGGGTTACTCCCACCACAGAACCGGATGAACACCCACACACCCACATGTACATTAACAGAGCAAGTCTGAGCGGACCGGGTCAATCAGCACTGTCAAGCTGACCCCTTATATGTCTCTGGACTCACTGGGCTGGAGGAAGCAGCACTTTCAAGCTGTTACCTTTATGCGTCCCAAATTCAGCACGTCCCTATCCCCACTCCCCCAACACAATTATACTGGCAGTAACCTACTCGATGAGCAAACCCCGCAGGATTTTGGGCACTGCAGAGATCTTTAGCTTAGGTAAAAGAAGCGTTGCTGTAGAGTGAATGGGGGAGTAAAGTTCAGCAAGAGAGAGAGAAGCAACCAATTTAACCATAGAAGTTATTTATTTAATAATAGTAATAACTACACAAGGAGGACTAAACCAACATAACATACATGATTAAAGGTTAATACCTAAGGTAGAAAGGAAAACAGAGAGAGAGAGAAAGAGGGGGGGTCTCACCCACTCCATGAGGCTTGAACTGGTCAGGGTTCCCAGATGATGGTGATAGCTGAGGGTTCTGAATGCTGGAGACAAGCAGAGCCCCCAGCACGATCAGTCAGGAGATGGAGTTCCAGTTGAACTGATGCATAGTGTGGATCTAAGCATCAGAATCCTGACTAGAGGGTGAGTAGGGATTTTTGTAGAGAAATTACAATGGTTCAAGGGAGAACACTAGATTTGTTTATAGGTAAGCTGATGACTCAAAGGTTTTTTTTAGACTAGACAATAGGAGCTGATCACTCTTGGCTGTGGGTGGTGTTTTCTTCCAGGGAGCTCACAATGCAACTAGGCTGCTTCAGTATTTGGATATCAATTAAGGATTCATTACTAGAATTGGTCTGATAACTGCTGAGCTGGGTGTGTGTGCAGGCATAGGTTCATTAGCATCTGGAGCAGAGATTTCCAGGATGCAGTGCTTCCCTGCTTTTTCTGGTCCCAGAATTCAGTGTGGTTCTCTGTTCTCCATTCTGTATGTAAATTGAGATGTCTTCCTGTCCCATCTTTCATGCAGATGAGGCTAGGGAAGTTGTCTTTGCTCTCCATTCTGTATGCTAATGGAGATGTCTTAATCTTGTCACCCTTGTCAGGAGGGGTCTAGGTGTGTCTCCCAACGCCCTTCACTGCTCTCTGCACGTTTTCTTTTTCTGATGGGTTTTGGTTTAAGCAGAGGCTGGGGGGTGGGGTGTCTTTCATGAGTCTGGCTGGGTACTGAACCCTGGTTCCCCAGGAACACAGAGGTGTCTGATATCAAAAATGCCAAAATATTTGAAAAAATTTCCAAGGGCATGAAGGACAGAGGCTATAATAGGGAGCCGCAGCAGTGCCACGTGAAACTTAAGGAGCTCAGGCAAGCCTACCAAAAAACCAGAAAGGCAAATGGCCACTCCGGGTCAGACCCCCAGACATGCCGCTTCTATGATGAGCTGCATGCAATTCTAGGTGGTGCCCACACCACTACCCCACCCCTGTTCATGGACTGCTGCAAGGGGGGAGTCTCTTGCAACAGGGATGAGGATTTGGGGGATGAGGAAGGTGATGATGAGGAGGAGGAGGGTAGTTCATAACAGGCCAGCGGAGAAACCATTCTCCCCGACAGCCAGAAACTGTTTATCACCCTGGAGACAATACCCTCCCAACCCTCCCAAGGCGGGCTCCTGGCGTTTGAAGGCGGTGAAGGCACCTCTGGTGAGTGTACCTTTGTAAATATAATACATGATGTAAAAGCAAGTGTGTTTAATGATTAATTTGCCCTGAAGAGTTGGGATGCATTCATGGCCAGTACAGCTACTGGAATGCATTCAAGCAACCCACTTGTTCTTCATCTCTTTGTGTTATCCTCAGGAGAGTGATATCATTCATGGTCACCTGGTTGAAACAGGGGAATTTTATTAAGGGGACATTAATTCCCACATGTTATGAAGGTTAAAGAAGCCAAAAGACTGCGGCTTAACATGGCTGCCTGCAAGCCGAATTCTATTGCCCAGCCCTGCATATGTGATCTCTCAAACCAAACAGGTAGGCCCTCAATATAAGAGGCAAAATGCGACCTTGTACCGAAAGCACATGTGCTATGTAATGTTAACAGCTTGGTTCACCGCGAAAGAGTCTAGCCATTGTTCTCTAAAAAATGTGTCTTTTTAAATACTACTCTCCCTTTTTTTTCCTCCCAGAGCTGCAAATGTTTCAATGCTCCCCCTATCATCTCCATCCCTGAGGCTAGCACAGATAAGAAGGTGAAAAAAACACACTCGCGATGAAATGTTCTCTGAGCTCATGCAGTCCTCCCGCACTGAAAGAGCTCAGCAAAATGCGTGGAAGCAGATAATGTCAGAGTCCAGGAAAGCACAAAATGAACGTGAGGACAGGAGGGAAGCATGAGAGAACAGGTGGCGGGAGCAAGAGGAGAGGTGGCGGAAGCAAGATAATAGGTGGCGACAGTGTGATGAGAGGAGGCAGGATGCAATGCTGAGGCTACTGGAGGATCAAACTGATATGCTCCGGCGTATGGTTGAGCTGCAGGAAAGGCAGCAGGAGCACAGATCATTGCTGCAGCACCTGTGTAACCGACCACCCTCCTCCCCAAGTTCCATAGCCTCCTCACCCAGATGCCCAAGAATATGGGGCGGAGGATGAAGTGGGGGATCCAGGCACCCAACCACTCCACCCCAAAGGCCTACCCAAGTAACAGAAGGCTGGCATTCAATACGTTTTGAAGTGCAGTGTGGCCTTGTCCTTCCCTCCTCCCCCACCTCACCTGGTGCTTCCTTCCTCCCTAACCCCTCACAAGCTACCTTGGCAGTTATTCCCCTATTTGTGTGATGAATTAATAAAGAATGCATGAATTTTAAACAACAACGACTTTATTGCCTCTGCAAGTGGTGATCGAAGGCGGGAGGTTGGTTGGGTTACAGGGAAGTAGAGTGAACCAAGGGGGTGGGTTTTCACCAAGGAGAAACAAACAGAACTTTCACATCGTAGCCTGGGCAGTCATGAAACTGGTTTTCAAAGCCTCTCTGATGTGCAGTGTGCCCTGCTGTGCTCTTCTAATCGCCCTGGTGTCTGGCTGCGCGTAATCAGCTGCCAGGCGATTTGCCTAAACCTCCCACCCCGCCATAAATGTCTCCCCCTTATTCTCACAGATATTGTGGAGCACACAGCAAGCAGTAATAACAATGGGAATATTGGTTTCGCCAAGGTCTAACTGAGTCAGTAAACTGCGCCAGCATGCTTTTAAACGTCTAAATGCACATTCTACTACCATGCTGCACTTGCTCAGCCTATAGTTAAACAGCTCCTGACTACTGTCCAGGGTACCTGTGTATGGCTTCATGAGCCATGGGATTAAGTGGTAGGCTGGGTCCCCAAGGATAACTATAGGCATTTCAACATCCCCAATGGTTATTTTCTGGTCTGGAAAGTAAGTCCCTTGCTGCAGGTGTTCAGACAGACCAGAGTTCCTGAAGATGCGAGCGTCATGTACCTTTCCCGGCCATCCCACGTTGATGTTGCTGAAACATCCCTTGTGATCCACCAGTGCTTGCAGCACCATTGAAAAGTATCCGTTTTGGTTTATGTACTGGCTGCCAAGGTGGTCCGGTCCCAAGATAGGGATATGCGTTCCGTCTATCGTCCCACCACAGTTAGGGAATCCCATTGCAGCAAAGCCATCCACATTTCCCTGAGTCACTACCCTTGATAGCAGCAGCTCTCACAGTAGATTTGCTCACTCCAAATTGATTCCCGACTGACCGGCAGCTCTCTGGCATTGCAAGCTACCAGAAGGCTATCGCCACTCACTTGTGAACTGTGAGGGCTGCTCTCATCTTGGTATTCTTGCACTTCAGGGCAGGGGAAAGCAAGTCACAAAGTTCCATGAAAGTGCGCTTACGCATGCGAAAATTTCGCAGCCACTGGGAATCATCCCAGACCTGCAACACTATGTGGTCCCACTAGTCTGTGCTTGTTTCCTGGGCCCAGAATCAGCATTCCACAGCATGAGCCTGCTCCATTACCACAAGGATGTCCACATTGCCAGGGCCCATATTTTGAGAGACGTCTGTGTCCATTTCCTCATCACTCTCGTCACCGCGCTGCCGTCGCCCCCTTGCCTGCTTTTGCAGGTTCTGGTTCTGAACATACTGCAGGATAATGCATGAGGTGTTTACAATGCTCATAACTGCCATGGTGATCTGAGTGGGCTCCATGCTTGCCGTGGTATGGCATCTGCAGGAGAGCAGGAGAGCAGAGTTGCAGCGGAAGCAGTGGCTGATGACGGATGACATGAGAATACATATTTATAGAGAGATGCCACGAGAATAGATATTTACAGAGGACAACGAGAGGACCTGTGAGGTGGATTCATGAGAGCAGGAGAGCAGAGTTGCAGCAGAAGCGGGGGCCCATGACAGCCAACATGGAGAAATTTGCTATCGATCGAGACCAGAGCAGAATGGCAGCAGAAGTGGTGGTTGGAAAACCAGTTTTGCAGACCTATTGCACCTTCTGCTGCCAGCAGCACCAGGACACAACAGCGGTGGTGAAATGCTAAGGGAAATTAGAGAGGCTATCGAAATTAAGAACCCAATAATAGTGGGGGATTCAACACTGCTCTACAGCCAAAATGCTTCTGAAATAAATGTAGTCAAACTTTACTAATTCTGGGTCACTGAGAACGAAAATGATGCTTAAAATTGTTGATTGGCTCTCGTTTTCAAGATATGCTATTGGGTCAGTATATACGACCCTTGACTTGGGAATGGCGGAGGATAAGTGAGTTATAAAGGGAAGGGATCTCAATTTAAACCAGAAATGACTAAAATACATCTTTGACTGGATCTATGAATAAATCTATGACTGGGTTTGGACAGTACTTGCTTTTTAGGCAAAACAATGAATGATGCAATCTGAAGCTGGTATTGCGTCGTACATGATATGAATTGCATCATGTTATTCCTAGAAGTCATGGATGATGCAATCATAACGAAACTTACATCACTCTGCTGAACAAATTGCCCTATATCAGCTCTAGAAATCATACAGTGTCATGCTCTCTTATTTGTCAGAGTTTGATTTTGCAAAGGGACACATTTCTGTTTAGCCAAAGTGAGCAGAGATGCCTCGTACTTGTGTGAACAGTGCAGATAACTTCTGCTATGTTTGTGGTGAAGTGACTTTTGCATCACAAAAGTGCAGTATAACCAGTATGGTTAAGAAAGCCTATCACCTTTATTTTGGCTGCAAAATTGGAGATCAGGACAAGAGGTGGGCCCCACACATATGCTGCAACAATTGTGCAACAAATCTTTGCCAGTGGTTGAACAGGAAAAGGAAATCTATGCCTTTTGCAGTGCCAATAATTTGGAGAGAGCCAACAGATCCTACCAGCAATTGTTACTTCTGCATGGTGCCTCCAGTTGGGAAAAGTGTGTCAAAGAAGAAAAAGTGGACTGTGCATTATCCAGACATTCCATCAGCTATACGTCCAGTACCCCATGGAGAAGGACTGTCGGTTCCTGATACACCAGAATCATTCTCACTTGAGTCAGACGAGGAAGAGGAAGAGGATGGAACTTCTGGTCCTGAACCATCAATGTCACAGGACCCACATTTTCTCCCATCCTCCTCCTCTGAACCACACCTCATAACACAAGGTGAACTGACGGCCTTGTCAGGGATTTGGAACTACCCAAGAGTAAGGCAGAGCTGTTGGGCTCCAGACTACAGCAGTGGAATCTCCTGGCAGGTGATGTTAGGGTTTCCATGTTCCGTGACCGTCAAAAGGATCTTGTCCCATTCTTCTTCATGGAAGGTGATCTTGTAGCCTGCAACAACATCGATGGTGTGATGGCAGCCCTCAACATCGTTTACGATCCAGATGAATGGAGACTGTTTATTGATTCATCAAAGACGAGTCTTAAAGCAGTTTTACTGCATAATGGCAATGTTTTGCCATCAATTCCAGTTGGTCATGCAGTCATATGAAGGAAACCTATGACAACATGAAACAACTTTTGAGGTGCATAAACTATGACCAACATCAGTGGCAGCTTTGTGGCGATTTGAAGGTTGTTGCTCTCTTGCTTGGTCTGCAGACTGGATACACAAAGTACTGCTGTTTTCTCTGCATGCAAGAGATTCCCACTATATCAAGAAAGATTGGCCACTCCAACATTGGAGCCTGGGAGGAAAAGTGTTCAGCATCCACCACTTGTTGAATCAAGGAAGATTTTGTTACCACCCTTATACATCAAGCAGGGTCTGATGAAGAACTTTGTCAAGGCCATTGACAAAACACAAGCAGCTTTCAAGTACCTGCGTGGAAAATTTCCAAGGTTAAGTGAAGCTAAGATAAAGGAAGGTGTCTTTGTTGGTCCTCAGATTCGTGAACTTCTTTGAGATGATGCATTTGACCATGCACTGTGTGGCAAGGAAAAGACGGCACGGAAAGCCTTCCAGTTAGTGGCAATAAATTTTCTCGGAAAGAACAAGGCAGACAACTACAGGTTGTTGGTGGAAAACCTCTTCAAGGCATACAAAAGCCTTGGTTGCAACATGTCACTAAAGCTACATTATTTACACTCTCATCTAGATTTTTTTTCCACCGAACTGCGGAGCAGTGAGCGACAAGCACGGCGAGCGATTTCACCAGGACATTGCAACAATGGAGAAACGCTATCAGGGCAAATGGAGCCCATCAATGCTTGCAGACTATTGCTGGACAGTGACAAGAGATGCTCCATTTAATGAATACAAGAGACAAGCCAAGAAGCGCCGAGTAGACACTGAATAGGACTAAACTATGTACAGAATAGTTTTTTGCCTTTTGTTTCATAATAAATTTTATTTATATAAGCCTTTTGCTGATTTTTAAAGTGTTACATAAACAGGACAGGTGAAATATTATCATGTAAAGCAACCATAAACACATGAAAAGACCTAGGTTTACAATTAATGATTAAAACTCTACTATCTACACAATAAACATAGACATAAAATGTAAAAACTTAAATATCTTAGAAACAGTAGCCAATCAGCTGTTTTAATTGTCATATTTGAATTCAGCACATCAAAATACATAATAAATAGCACATTTTATCTCTGAAGCAGACGACTTCTCATAAATTGTAGACCAGTGTTATCCCCATATTGACTGGGAACATTTCACTTCAGGATGAAATGCAGAGATAAAATTTCTCGATACTTTAAATGACTGCTTCATGGAGCAGCTGGTACGGGAACCCACAAGGGGAAAGGCAACTCTAGATTTAGTCCTGAATGGAGCGCAGGACTAAATCCAAGAGGTAACTATAACGGGACCGCTTGGAAATAGTGACCATAATACAATAGCATTCAACATCCCTGTGGTGGGAAGACCATCTCAACAGCCCAACACTGTGGCATTTAATTTCAAAAGGGGGAACTATGCAAAAATGAGGGGGTTAGTTAAACAGAAATTAAAAAGTACAATGACTAAAGTGAAATCCCTGCAAGCTGCATGGGCGCTCTTTAAAGACACCATAATAAAGGCCCAACTTCAATGTATACCCCAAATTAAGAAACACAGTAAAAGAACTAAAAAAGAGCCACCGTGGCTTAAAAACCATGTAAAAGAAGCAGTGAGAGATAAAAAGACTTCCTTTAAAAAGTGGAAGTCAAATCCTAGTGAAGCAAATAGAAAGGAGCATAAACGCTGCCAAATTAAGTGCAAGAATGTAATAAGAAAAGCCAAAGAGGAGTTTGAAGAACGGCTAGCCAAAAACTCCAATGGTAATAACATAATGTTTTTTAAGTATATCAGAAGCAGGAAGCCTGCTAAACAACCAGTGGGGCCCCTTGATGATCAAGATAGAAAAGGAGCGCTTAAAGATGATAAAGTCATTGCGGAGAAATTAAATGGACTCTTTGCTTCAGTCTTCACGGCTGAGGATGTTAGGGAGATTCCAAAACCTGAGCCGGCTTTTGTAGGTGACAAATCTGAGGAACTGTCACAGATTGAAGTGTCACTAGAGGAGGTTTTGGAATTAATTGATAAACTTAACATTAACAAGTCACCAGGACCATATGGCATTCACCCAAGAGTTCTGAAAGAACTCAATGTGAAGTTGTGGAACTATTAACTAAGATTTGTAACCTGTCCTTTAAATCTGCTTCTGTACCCAATGACTGGAAGTTAGCTAATGTAACGCCAAAATTTAAAAAGGGCTCTAGAGGTGATCCCGGCAATTACAGACTGGTAAGTCTAATGTCGGTACCAGGCAAATTAGTCGAAACAATAGTTAAGAATAAAATTGTCAGACACATAGAAAAATATAAACTGTTGAGCAATAGTCAACATGGTTTCTGTAAAGGGAAATCATGTCTTACTAATCTATTAGAGTTCTTTGAAGGGATCAACAAACATGTGGACAAGGGGGATCCAGTGGACATAGTGTACTTAGATTTCCAGAAAGCCTTTGACAAGGTCCCTTACCAAAGGCTCTTAAGTAAAGTAAGTTGTCATTGGATAAAAGGGAAGGTCCTTTCATGGATTGGTTAAAAGACTGGTGAACAAAGGTTAGGAATTAATGGTAAATTCTCAGAATGGAGAGGGGTAACTAGTGGTGTTCCCCAAGGGTCAGTCCTCAGACTAATCCTATTCAACTTATTTATAAATGATCCGGAGAAAGGGGTAAACATTGAGGTGGCAAAGTTTGTAGATGATACTAAACTGTTCAAGATAGTTAAGACCAAAGCAGACTGTGATGAACTTCAAAAAGTTCTCACAAAATTAAGTGATTGGGCAACAAAATGGCAAATGAAATTTAATGTGGATAAATGTAAAGTAATGCACATAGGAGAAAATAACCCAAACTATACATACAATATGATGGGGGCTAATTTAGCTACAACAAGTCAGGAAAAAGATCTTGGAGTCATTGTGGATAGTTCTCTGAAGATGTCCGCACAGTGTGCAGAGGCAGTCAAAAAAGCAAACAGGATGTTAGGGATCATTAAAAAGGGGATAGAGAATAAGACTGAGAATATATTATTGCCCTTATATAAATCAATGGTACACCCACATCTCGAATACTGCATACAAATGTGGTCTGCTCATCTAAAAAAAGAAATACTGGCACTAGAAAAGGTTCAGAAAAGGGCAACTAAAATAATTAGGGGTTTGGTACGGGTCCCATATTAGGAGAGATTAAAGAGGTTAGGACTCTTTAGCTTGGAAAAGAGGAGACTAAGGGGGGATATGATAGAGGTATATAAAATCATGAGTGATGTGGAGAAAGTGGATAAGGAAAAGTTATTTACTTATTCCCATAATACAAGAACTAGGGGTCACCAAATGAAATTAATAGGCAGCAGGTTTAAAACAAATACAAGGAAGTTCTTCTTCACGCACCGCACAGTCAACTTGTGGAAATCCTTACCTGAGGAGGTTGTGAAGGCTAGGACTATAACAGCATTTAAAAGAGAACTGGATAAATTCATGGTGGTTAAGTCCATTAATGGCTATTAGCCAGGATGGGTAAGGAATGGTGTCCCTAGCCTCCGTTTGTCAGAGGATGGAGATGGATGGCAGGAGAGAGATCACATGATCATTGCCTGTTGGTCCACTCCCTCTGGGGCACCTGGAATTGGCCACTGTCGGTAGACAGGATACTGGGCTAGATGGACCTTTGGTCTGACCCGGTACGGCCAATCTTATATTCTTATGTTCTTATGTTAGCTGAGCTGAGAGGGCTGCACGCTTGTCGTGGTATGGCAACACAAGCACAGGAAAGCAGATTTGCAGCAGAAGCAGTGGATGATGACGATCATATAGAGGACCTGCGAGGTGGATTCATGGCACCAGATTAAAGAGCCCTCTGCTCTCAGATATTACATCCCCATGATGGTACTTATAGACTGTGAAATTGTGAACCTCATGTAAAATAGAAGTAACATAAACATAATAGTGGCCACAGATATTCAACATACAAAGAGTAAACAGGATTGTATACAACAAAAATATAGCATTGTCAAAATAACTGGATGGACACCACAGGTGAAATTGCTTTAGGAGATAATCTAACTACATTTAGGTCATCTAGTTGCCCAAAACAACACTTCCTCTTTTGGCATGCCAGGAATGGTTCAAAGTATTGTGGATAGGATATTTTTTCAGAGGTTTTAAACCCCACGGGGGCCAGATCAGTTGTTTCTAAAATGAATGTTTCCCGTTTTAATGGGGGGGTCAGAGAGATGTGAGTGGCTTAGGAAAGCTGCCATATCTTCTCTCTAAATGCTTCCAGTGGTGGCTCTTCCATTGACACACAGGAGGAACTCAGATTAATGAGAAAATTAAATTTAAGTAACAAAAATATTTTTACAGTAGTGGTGACCGTGATCCCGGGGGGCCAGCTGAGGTGAATCAATTAGGGTGAACTGCAATCCAGAAAATCCCCCAAACTGGTGGATTTTTCAATACTTAGATTTACCAAGCCAGCACAAAACAGTTTCTTTATTAGAAACCAACAACACAGTTCCCTTAAAGTAACCCAGCCTCAGGCCTCCATCCAGGTACTAAAGTCAAATATGATGAAGATTCCTGAAAATCTTATTTAATCATATAGAAGAAAAGGTTCTACCAATCCAAAGGATCAGACACATTACCTCCTAGGTTAATGAATATTCCAGATCTTACCCTAACACAAGGTTACAGTCAATTCTTATTAACTAAACTAAAATATATTTAAAAAGAAAAGGGAGAAAGTATGGTTAAAAAATCAATATACATACAGCCATGAATTCAATTCTTGAGGTTCAGATACATAGCAGAGATGGTGAGCTTTATAGTTGTAAAGAGTTCCTTTAGAATTTAGTCCATAGGTTATAGTCCAATGTCCAATATCACTTTCAGGGAGTACCAGCATAACTGGGACCTCAGTCTTGTGACTCAAACTTCCCCGATGAAGCTTAAGCAGAACTGAGATAACAGGATCAGGACCCAAGGATCTTTTATACAATTTCAAGCCTTCTTTGACAGGTTGGAGTCCCTCGGGGAACAATAGGCCCTTATTTCCTAAACATCGTTGTTAATTATTCACACAGATTAACATAAGGCAATTGCCTGTTTTCCCACCATTTACAGGTGATTTGCTATACATTACAAAGAGAGATGAATACAGCGATATTCCGTGTTTAGAATTCACTTAAATGCTAGGATGTTCTTTTGATCTCTGAATTAACAGAATACAGCATAGACAGGGACTGTGGATTATATTGTTGACCAGTACCCATATATATATGTAAATGCACAGAAACACAAACGTTATCTCCCCACATGTCTTTAAGGGTTGGATTTGAGTAATTTATTTTGCAGGGTGTTTAACCCTTTCTGGTCATGCACCACAGTAGTTCTTAACAGTATACTGACTTAATCTTCTAGGTAAATAACTCTTGTTGAGACAGCTGCTCTAGTGCCTTGGACTGTGCAGAGTATGTGTCATCAGGGAACTATAAAGTAGCAACAGCAGGACTTCAAGGGAAGACACTCACATTTCATTGAACAGTCAAAGCCAAAAGTACCCTTGATAAATTAGTGCATGTGCAGACAAGGATGGTTACAGTGCACCATAAACATCTATTTTTACCTTGTGTTGCTATTGCTTTGCTTCACTACCAATTAATAGCTTTCCTTGTTATTACTAAACAAAAAAAAAAAACAAAAAAAAACCTGTTAAACCATTTCTTTGCACATTACATACTTTCCTACCCCCTTTTTTGGCACATAAGGCAATAATTTATATCAATGGAATTTTAGCAGAACTGATCTGCACATAACGCCTGACTCCACAAATGATTATCAAGAAGCTACTAAAGATTTTTACCTGAGACGCTAAGAGAGTTACTGGAGGCACTTGGAGGATAGTTCTGATCATCAGTGTAGGCTGTACTGCCACTTGAGATATGGCTGAGCGGAGAATAGAAGGTTGATGACAGTTTAAAGCTGTCAGTCAAGCTGCCCACTGGATGCCCTTTTTGGGCTGGAGCATATGCAAAAAGGACTCTGGGGATGAGGAGTTGGTAACAATGATACAGTTATAAAAGGCAACACTGGATAACGGTTAAAATGCCATGTCTGGTCATGAGATATTCAAAAGGCACTTGTTAACCCATTATCAATGATTATCTGTATGATAGTTCATATAAATTTTATCTGAACCCTGATTGGTTAATAAAATGAATGTCTGAGAAGAGGCAGTAACCTGAGAAACCATGATAATGTGGGTCAGATGACTGGTGAGTAAGGAAAGTAGAGCTGCAAAGAATTGCTCAAGGTCTTCTTAATGGGAATAGGCCTGTAAACTTTGAGGAAGCAGCCAGCTTGAAGTGACTGATATGCATAAGATGTTGTGGATAACCACTGCATTGCCAGAGCTGGAGGGAATTTTTAGTTACTGAAACTGGCTGAAGAAGTCATGGCCAGAGGACAACCATAGGAGCTGGAGTCAGAACAGAAAGACACATGCAAAGATTTGTAGTCACCTGGGCAGAGACTTTTGCTATTTAATGGTAAAGTCGGCCTTCAGAGAGGGAAGGCCATGGCTTGCCCACCTAGCAGGCACCTAGCAGGCACCAAGGCAGGTAATCCAAGTCCAACAAGGTCTTGCCAGTCTTGAAGCCCAGCAGAAAATTATTCTGCCACTTAAGTATGAATCCAGCTTAGCCCAAGCTAGTACCACTGTAACATCCACATTGCTGCTGTTTAATGCTGCCAACTGGCTTGAAAAGCCTGTATCTATGGGATAATCGGCACCTCAGAAGTGACTTGTGCATAGTCACTGGCAAACAAGCAGTGAAGTGCTGCTCATTCTTGTGAAAGCTCAGAGATGCTAGACCTCTGTGAACTAGAAGCTTCAAGGTCTGTTCATCCTTATAGTGTGTCCTTCCTTATAATTTTTTTTTTCATTTTTCTAAAATCTTTTTTTGGTCTTATGTGATCTACGAGCCCTTATTCTAGACAAGGGATTGGCAACCTTTGGCACGTGGCCCATCAGGGAAATCCGCTGGCAGGCCAGGACGGTTTGTTTACCTGCAGCGTCCGCAGCTTTGGCCGATCGCAGCTCCCACTGGCCGCGGTTCACCATTCCAGGCCAATGGGGGCTGCGGGAAGCGATGCGGGCTGAGAGATGTGCTAGCTGCTGCTTCCCGTAGCCCACATTGGCCTGCAGCAGTGAACCGCAGCCAGTGGAAGCTGCGATTGGCCGAACCTGCGGACGCTGCAGGTAAACAAATCGTCCTGGCCTGCCAGCGGCTTTCCCTGATGGGCCGCATGCCAAAGGTTGCTGATCCCTGTTCTAGACTTCCTGGGGCATGCTCCCCTGACTGGAGCTTACTTTAGCCTCATGTGACAACTTAGATGCTTTATTATGCACATTGGATCTGATCTGACCCTAACCGAAATGTCAGAATTTGAAGTAGGGTTAAAAACTACTGAGCTTCCAAGGCTTACTAGTGATAAACAAGACTTCGTATAGAATAAAACCCTTCTTTATGTTTCTTTCCGAAATGTTCAAACGCTTTTACAGGAAAATTTACTTTATCGTAAAGACCTCCTTGGTATAACACTGATGTGTTGGGTAAAGTTGATGGTCAATCTTGTTACAATACTTGGACCACTTCCAAGACAGACTAGCAAAAATACTGAATTACCAAGATGAAGAAAGGAAGCCTGAAAGAAGGGTCAAGTTAGCTTCTAAATTTAGTTTGTCTATGCTGATTTAAGTAGAGAAGTCCAAAAGAAATGTTTTTAATTTGATTATGCTGAATAGAAATTAAGATTTAAGAGTATCAAATATTCCAAGCTCTACCTTGCTGAGTTATGGTTTGAAATCCAAGTAAAATGTTTTATTTCATCATATTTCACATTTCCAGACATTAGAGAAGGGATTTTTGTACCTGACTACCTATTGCATTCACTGTGTTTTGTGCAAAGCCTTAGGACCTATGATAATTGCCTTTATATAGTGCCTTAAGTGTTTTGTTGAATGGAGATGAATTTAGGCACCTAAGTATATTCTTTGCAGAATCAGGCCTAGCGCTATGCCCACTGATGTCAATGACTAAACTTACATTGCTTCAGTGCAAGTGGGATCAGACCCACAAAGAACACAGCAACACTATGCACCAGTTTAAGAAAACATATAAAGATCTCCTCAGGTAGAAAGGTGACTTACAGTCTAAATATCAGGTTTGAAATATTTCAACTCCCTGAATGAGGAATTCAAATACAAACAGGCTTAACAATACCGTTCATCCTTCTCATGCAGATACATGATTCTTCCCGCAGTGGGAATTGAAATCTGTTCAGTTGACTATGTGAGAGTTTGTTAGATGAGGACCTAAAACACAAGGTCTGGTTTCCTCCAGCTAGCTATTAAGAATCTAATAGTGCCTTTTGTAAGAACATGGATTTGCCTGAGGCTCTGTCTTTGCTTCAAAAATAGGTATGTAGTTTTTACATTAAGATAGCTATCTCAGGGTAAAATCCTAGCGGCGACAAGGCACAGGTAGTTTTGACCTCAATGTACCGAGTCAACATAAGCCCCTCATGAGAGGTATAGAGATTACCTCAACGTGCTGCCTCAAAATATAGACAGCCATGTTGATGTAAAAACACTCCCCCAAACCCTTTTCTTTCCAGTGAAGACAAAGCCTTGGTATCCTTGATTTGCCCTCCCCCTAGAGTTGTGCAGTGTGCCAACTAGTTGCTGCTTTTTCCAGTCCACAGGGGCTGCTTTTCAGTGCTGTATGAATATAGTTTGTATTGTTCTGCTGAAATTAGGTGAGTGGGCGGAAGGGTGGGTGGAATTTAGGAAGGTACAATATAAGGATGATGATGTGATGGACAGGCTAGATTTTAAAATACTGTATTTTTTTAGATTAATGTATATATTATTCACTTTATTCCACAATCTTCTGTTAATGCTAATTTGGGGATGTATAAAACTAGGCATTTTAAAGCCTGTGTTTTCATATGAAAAGCTGAAGCTGAGGTTGCCAGGTACAAAGATACTGAGAAAGTTTTATTGACTCGTTTGAATGGCTGAATAAAGGGGTGATAATCACCTGAAGATTTGTATTTTGTTTCTCTTTTCAGAGGTTATTTTTCCTGAATATTAGAGCTCCTGTCCTTCATTTAGCGGGACAACAGTGGAATGAGTGTCTCTGCAGGATATTTATAATGGCCTATTTTAAGCTTGCTGTATTGTGGATACTTAGAAGTGTAACATATGGCACTACTGAGAAGAAAATGATTAATTCTTGATAATTTATTTAGGAACACTTATCCTAGATGAAGCAAATGACTGACTGTTAAAAAGTATATTCTGTCAAGTATATTGACACAATGTAATACAGAGAAATAAGTTGGAACAATATTTCTTCTCAGTGTGAGTGAATTTTAATGCCTTTTTAAAAGTTACTAGAGTAGTAACTCAGTCAGTCCTGAACACCACTCCTGCGACAATGGTACAGAACCACTGTAATAGTCACCTTGTAACATTGATCAAAAGAACTATTAGAATAAGGAAAACAGTATTATCCCTAAAACTATTCTGTCTTTCCCATGCTTCACTGTAGAACTTCTGTCTAGATCAGGGGTTCTCAAACTTCATTGCACTGCGACCCCCTTCTAACAACAAATATTACTACAGGACCCGGGGGGGTGGGAGGACGACCAAAGACTGAGCCCACCCAAGCCCCAGCATCCTGGGTGAGGGTCCAAAGCCGAAACCCGAGGGCTTCAGCCCTAGGCAGTGGGCCTGTACCCTGAGCCCCACAGCCCAGAGCTGAAGCAACCCACTTTGGGGTCCCGACCCACAGTTTGAGAACCGCTGATCTAGAAGCTTCTCGTCAACTTGCCTGCCTGCCACCGTTTTATTAAAACAGTACCCACATTCACACAAGGCCCCATGTTAAATCAGCAAACATGCCCTTGGCCATCAGTGACAGTGAAATTTTTACCACACTGCCCCAAAGTGAAGGTCAACCATATGTGGGAGGGGACAAACATAATAGCCTTCTAACCAAATTTCTTCATTTAAAATATTAACATAAAGGTAACTATATTTTGTCCTGGTCTTCCATTACCTATATGCAAGCCCTGAAAACTCCCCAATCACAGCTAAACTCTGGATATTACACACATTATTGGGTTTTCCTAACTGATGGCAGCCAGTTGGGAGCCAAGAAGTTTTGGTACATGTGCACTATGTCTTTTCTCTTACACTACTCGTTAGAAATCAGATGTTAGGGTGGGCATGTATAGCTAGTGAAAGTTACCTCTGAACTGTAGATGAAACAGAAACTATTTTTTAACCAAATTAACCAAGTTGGCTGCATTATTATGAATTCAATTTTGTAATCTCACAGGCAGGAGAGAGGAAACCTTCAGCATGCCACAGAGGAGTCTCTAACTGCTTTTTGGACTCTAGGTTGGGGCCACATAAGGGCTCTGCAGCCTGTTGTTGAATTTAGGGCTGAAATTCATCCTGTGTTTTTTTTGTCAGCATAAATCCCAGTTATCCAAGCAGCATGTAGCTGCAGTGAATTTCACCCTAGTACCAGTAAATTATTACCAAAACAAAGAAAGAACTCCAGGAAAAATGGATCATGCAGATGCAAATAGAAACACTTTAGCTGGCAAGGGATGCTGATTACTTGCTTGATTTCCAACAATCTTTTAGAAGTTCTACAATATTTTCACATCTTCATATACCCTTACTCACAGTGAATGGCCTCTTGCTCGTCACTGAAATACATGGGTCTGTCTGCAGAAAGAGACTACTCAACCAGAGTTTGAATCTCAGGGATTATTAGGAAGTGCAACTAACCATAACTTTAGGGAGTACTGCCTGCAAAATATGACACCACTCTCCTTCCATCATTACCTCCAGAATGCCCTCATTAACCAGGTTACAAGCAGCAAGCAACACATTATTTGGCTATTGCTCTCATATGTTTTTTAGGCTTTACAATATCGATTGCTACCTTGGCCAGCAGGATCCACCACTGCTCTGATACCAACACTGTGCACCATTCTGACAACATCTTAAGCACAATGAAATTCCACTGGAGCATTAGGCTGCCCTTCAGTGGCCCTGGTAAGTGTTGGTCATGTTTTTCTTTATGTGGCATGATTTTCAAAGTTTATTTTGTATCCTAAGTGATATGAAACAATAAAAACATTGAAAAACTATCCTGGTCAGCATAGGAGAATAGTAGTCAGCTGGTCACAGTAGAGATGGAGGTCATGGCTCCTAAATTAAATGTAAAGGTCAGGTTTTGGATGATTATCAGACACATGTTCCTCTAGGTCTGGCTTAATTAGTTATTCATACATTAGATAAAGAAAGACTTTATTCTATGTCTCTGGGAAGGATCAATATCCTACGGGGTTCCACATCACTTTTGATTTACACTAGAAACAAGGGAAAAAATAATTTCAGCTTCTGCCCATGGTTTATTTCTCATCTTTGTGGATAATACATTGTGGATATAGGAAGATGCACTAGGACCATGTATTTCCATTCTGTACAGAAATTCATGGACAGGAAAAACTTACCTGCAGTAATCTGTGCATCTCCATTCCATAGGGATTAGCTGCTTGCCCCCTCAGTCAGACAGAGACGGAGGCAGCATGGAAACAGAGAGAGCAGCTGTTGGCCTCCTGAATGTGTGGAAGCCTTGCTCAGGGGAAATATCCAAGTATTCCTACTGCATCTATCACCATGGTATTCTGAGTGCCAAGTCAGAATCACAAAGCTGAAAATCATTTGTGTGTTTTCCAGCACCTCCAACCTAACAGGCAGCATGGCTGGTAGAAGAGCAGTGCTACCATTGGCTCTTCAATTTCCCTCATATGCCTTCTCCACTTACATGAGATAGGTAAGATTTAATTTAGACCATTGGCTCATTAATTTACATAGGTATTTTGCTGTGTAATGTTCTTTTGCCCTATTTCTTGAGGGACCATGCTACATGGAGTGGCTGCTCCACAACTATGTTAATCCTGTTTTATGCATTTGCGATATGGGCAGGTAGAAAGGTATGAAAAAAGGAGCATTTTAGTGAATATACATTAATCAAGGTACAATAAATCACAGTAGGCAGTACATAGCCCATCCATCAGATTAGAAACATGAACATTAGATATGAAATACAAACATTACAAGCCATACATAATTTTCTCTCAATTATAATCCAAAATTATATGCTGAAAATGACATAAAAAAGAACATGAAGATTACCAAGTTAAATACTCAAAAGTTAGAAAATGCCAGAATGAAGGTTGCCCATGAACCTTGTGCATATACAGATGATACCATCTTTAATTAAATGATCACATACTATTTTCCCCATGGTATCCCAGCCTCATTCAATTCACTGGAATATGCTCAGTATAGATTTTGAGAATTTAGCTGCCAAACTCTAACATGCTTCTACTGAGCATGTGTGAACTGATATTTTCAGATGTTCATACTTGCCCAAATTAGGGCAATTTTAATGGGGATGGCAAAAGAGTGACCATGTTCCCAAATTTCAAACCTTTTTCCCACAGCCAGCAGGCTCTTGAGCTTCTCAACAAAATATGCAAAGAGTCCTGTGGCACTTTATAGACCAGGGGTCGGCAACGTTCAGCACGCAGCTCGCCAGGGTAAGCACCCTACCCACTTCGTCGGATGCTCCAATTCGTCTGTTAGTCTATAAAGTGCCACAGGACTCTTTGCTGCTTTTACAGATCCAGACTAACACGGCTACCTCTTTGATACTCAACAAAATATCTGTGTAATTTTTTAATATGGACAAAACAATGTGTTTTTCCCTAACCTTGTTTTGAGAAGTGGATGAAGCTTTTTTGCTAAAAATTTCTGGGGGTGGAGGAGGAACTTGGAAAATTTCAGCTCAAATGATTAAACTATGGTAACATTATAAGTAACTGAAAATAGGGTCTTGGGAAGGAAAGTATCTGCATATCTTACCTTTAAGTGTTGCTACCTTCACAGTACATAATAATTAACACTATATCATACATTCTAGCATGGAATTCAATCTGTGATTGAATCCTTTTGGAGGCATCACCATGCAGAGATAAAGAAGATTTATTTGATTTTGTCAGAATTTGGGTTCTGATTATTTCATAAAAAAATTGGCACAGCACAAAGACCTAATTTAAAAATTTAATCTGTGATCTAATTACATCTCCTACCAATGCTAGAGAAGAAAGCTCCTGCTGTCAAAGAATAGTCTTGAGATTTGTTGGCCCATGCCCTATTAGAGCAAATTATTCATACCTGTAAGGCTGTCCAGTTACTCTTTACAAAATTTGGCAGCTTTGTCTGAAGCTTTTTTCAGACTTGGGTTATGATGAAACATTTCTAATTAGACTGGCTTGGGAGGGCAATTGTAGGTGATTATATTCTATTGATATGTCTAAGGGAGTCATTTAAAATAGTTTAATATTTCCATATATTTTCTATGACGTTAAAGACAATAATTCCCCAGTGCTAAATATTTAATTCCTTTGTATTTCTGTTTTGCCTCATCATTATGAGGTGTTTTTGGTGATGGTATCTTTTATTTTCTGTTTCTTTTCATTATTTGGCTTTACTACTATTCTTCTATTAAAATATTAATTCTAAATATGTGTGTGTGTGTACATACATATACATATACATATACATATACATATAAAGTAGATTAGGAGTTTGTTTTGTTTAAAAACAGGCCTTAAATCTAGCCAGAGTTGTTTAGAGCAGAGCTCCAGTAAATATTTTCAAACTCACGAGAGCCCCAGCACATGCCACGGGATGAAGCCTCATGCCCTGGCCAACCCCAAGGGGCTGAAGCCTGGAGCCCTGGGGCTCCAGGAAATACTCAATGAGAATTTAATCCCTGGTTAAACATACAATAGTAGAAACATGTAGCTCAAGATCCAGTATGCTTCAACAGCAGCTGTGGGAAACTACAAATTGTGGACAACAAACTGTAACATGTTGGAAGAATTTCTTGTTTCCTGCCAGGAAGTACCGCCCTCCCAGCAGGAAATTTCAGCACTGACTGAAGCTGGGAGCATGTGGTGAGCAAGCAGAAAGGAGGCTGCTGGACTGTAATCCTGCTCTATGCTTCTTTACAGAATAAAACCCGATTCCTGGTAGTTTATCGGAGTGGGTTTGGTCTGAGGTACACTGCATACTGACGCACACAGCAGAGCACATGGAGGTGCCTCAGGCCCAGTTTCCCAAAGTTGTGTAAAAAAGCCCCAGGGCAGACCACCTCATATTGTGCCAATGGACAGGAGGGAGGCTACACATGGTTTTGTAGATGAGATAAAAAAATCATTTTAGCAATTCTATTTTATTTTATTTTTTTGTTATGGGGCTCTCTGTGAGCAAGGTAGGCCTTCTCATTGTTCCACCTCCAGACAAAAAGAAAAGATACCAAGGGTTCTGTGAGTTGCCTAGAGCAACGCCATTGATTCTCCTCTTATGAATGGCAATGGAAAGTAATAGGTACTTCCATGTTACTACCATTAACATTATTTTTGTATTATAATAGCACCTAGGAGCCATAGCCATGGACCAGGGCTACATGGTGCTAGGCATTATAGAAACACAGGACATAAAGGCAGTCCCTGCCCCAAAGAGTTTACAGTCTTATTCATTTTTACTCAAGATTTAAGAATGTTATAAATATTAAGTTTCCATAACTTATTTTGATTAGATTTAGCTTTTAAAAAAATCCAGTATTTGGGAATGGGGCTTAACTATTGTACAAGTGAGTACGTAAAATAAGATTTTTTGCCCAATACCTGTCAAGTACCATTGAAAAGTAGTGATGTTTGCATTTGCATTCCTCTACTATACCACTCATATTTATGCAGTATGTTATACTGCTCTTATTTTATTTTTTGAAGTGCCTTTTGCTACATACCATATGGTTTATGGGTATTTTTACACTTGAGCTGGAAGGTGGGATTCCTAGTTCAAGGAGATCTACCGGGCTAGCTCTCATCAAGCTAGCACACTAAAAATAAATGCGTAGCCACAGCATTACAAGCCAGGGGCAGGTTTAGACACTCCAAATACGTATCTAGGGTCTCGCATGGGATCCCATTCAAGGGGGCTAGCCCCCCTCCCATCACTCACCATACTACTGCTATACTTCTATTTTTAATGTGATAGCTCCATCAGAACTAGTGTGGATAGGTCTCCTTCTTCCAACTCTAAGACAGGTCACATTCTGGTTACCACTCCTTAGCTTCATTCTGTCTCTCTTTGACTACTCTCTCTTGCATCTCTCGCCTTACCTTGTTCATTCTGGTAACTCCTGTTATGCTGTGAGTTTAAATGGCATTATAGCCACATTAGCATAGCTGGTAGCAGCAGTGGAAGCACAGCTCAGCTGTGCCAAATACAAACTCACTTGAAACATTGGATATGTAGTAGGCTCTGCTCAGCCATGCCTCCTCTGATGCTGCCCAGGCTACTGTGGCTACACTGCTATTTACACTTGTGTTAGCTCAGGGGTTGGCAACGTTCGGCACGCGGCTCGCCAGGGTAAGCACCCTAACGGTCCGGGCCAGTTTATTTACCTGCTGACGCGGCAGGTTCGGCTGATCGTGGCCCCCACTCACTGCAGTTCACCGTCCCGGGCCAATGGGGGCGGCGGGAAGCTGCGGCCAGCTGCGGCCAGCACATCCCTTGGCCCGCGCCGCTTCCCGCCGCCCCCATTAGCCCAGAACGGCGAACCGCGGCGAGTTGGGGCCATGATCGGCCGAACCTGCCGCGTCAGCAGGTAAATAAACTGGCCCGGACCGCTAGGGTGCTTACCCTGGCGAGCCGCGTGCCGAACGTTGCCGACCCCTGTGTTAGCTCAATTGGAACTAGTGCAAATATGTGTATACAAGCAGGAGAATCACACCCTTAGCTTGTAGTGTAGACATAGCCTAAGAAAAAGAACTTGGAAGATTGTGTAACAGCAGCACCTGATGACACCTGTCATAACAATATATACTGTACATTATTTTTAAAAATTCATGAGATTAGGTGTAGATCTGTTGTATTACCTAATGTTTAAACATTGGGCCTGATTCACCAATATATTACTCCAGTTTTCTACTGATGTAAAACTGGAGTAACACAGTACTGAATTAGGCCCATTAATTGTTAAGGTGAATTTAAGTACTTCTGAAGAGGAGTGACTGATAGTGCCAATTAGACTCATACGAAGTACAGTATGAACAAGCACTGTACGAGCTTTCCCCGTTGAGTTCTGCAAGTGCACTTCAATTCTGACCTGCAACAGCTCTTTCTATTCTGGACTTCTCTTGAGCAAAGATTGCCAATCATATAAAATTACTTAGTGGTTTTGGGATGTGGACACATACCATCTAGGGATAGATGAAGATCACTACCAAACTAATTTCATGTATATCATAAATCAAAAGAGAATGTAGTTCTCCAGAAGTGAATGGCTAGTGTATTAAAATGTTCTGACATCTCTTATTTTTTCTTATTCTTCATAGCATGCATTATGGCTAGATTTTTTTTTCAACTGACTTTGCAAGAAAGCCTACTGAAATTCAGGATCTTCTTCCTGTCTATATTTCCTGTAGATTTTTTTGTAGAAAAGAGGGAAATGAACAAAAACACCAGATGTGAATTCTCAAAGGGTTTGTGGGTGACTGAAATCCAATCCTGGGTCTGAATCTCAATTTTGTAGCCTCAACCTATGTGCAGGTTCAGTTTTCTGACTATAAGTGTCCTATTTAAATATTCCTGTCCTTATATGTCTAACTGATTCAATTATAGATATAAGTCACAATTTTAAAATGTTTTCTAATTTTGCACCTGCAATAAATTATGCATGATAACAAAAGAATGTAGACATATACTTACTTGATTGTACCCACAAATGGGGAAGTTGGCCTAACTCTGCTCACATTTTAAGTCTATGAGAGTTCTATGGACTACCGTAGGAGCAGAGTTAAGCCATTACTACACACTCTAAACTTCCAAACCTTACATTTTATGATTTCCCTCCCGCCCCCACAATTCTTTGGGTATGCCATTTATTGCAGTCATAACTGAATGTAAGGAAAATGTAAAGTCCAGGTTGAGAGGCTCCTTTGAAGAGTAGGTCAAATGTATCACAAACCATTCCATTTAATGTGATAAATTTTGTTCACATCTATTTTATTTTTGACTTCTAAATTGTCTGGATTGTCTGTTTTTAATGAATAGTTATATTTTAACCAGCTGTAACTCTCAGTAACACTGGAGAACCTATATTGCAGGTGTTTGTTTTCATAATGACTTTTGAAAACTCAATTCTTGTGGATTTTTACAGGATGTGCTAAGCCCACTGGTCTGAGTAGAGTCTAGTCACAGTTTCTAGCTCTGACTCTACAGGGTACATGCCCAGGATCAGAATTCTTGTCTGACACCCACCCCCTTTTGGACATGGGACACCCTCTTCCAGCTACCTGAAACCAGTGGCTGTGACCTTCTGAGTCCCCCTAGTTGCTTCTACATTCCACCAAGGTTGTGTGGGTACTTTGGGTTTCTAATTTAAACCCTTCAAGGACAAGATAAAAGAAAAGCAAGGAACAGGGGCTTAGTAAAGGAGTTTCTTAACCACAATGACTTTAATTGTAAAGCACTCAAGAATTACAGATCTTTCAACGAACGTCCTAGATGCACCTTCCTTGATCTGAGCTCACCATTCCTGCAAGTCAACATTTTGTCAATACTTCAGGCTGATCAAAGTCCCTCCTGCCCTGTCTTTTCTGCAAGTCCTTTTTATGTCACGGTCGGCCCCCTGCACAGAGCAGAACACCACTCTTCAGTAAAGCCTCCATCTCTGTGTCATGTGCTCACACTGAAAAGCTCCAGCACATCAGTTATGCTTTCCTCCCTTGTGCGCTCTTGGGTAGAAAAAAATTCTTCCATGTGGGTGGGCCAGTAGTAGAGAGACAGTCAATGGCTCCAAATTGCAGCCTTGATGGTTCTCAGTGATAGTCCTTCCATGAGGCATCAAACACCTTTTCCAGACAGGGCAGCTCTCTGGAATGCTTGTGCAATCATGGTATTCATATTTCTACACATAGTACAAGTTGGAATTGATCATCTGATATACTCACATCCCACTCTGTCTCACAGGATTTATAGGAACACATGCAAAATGTAAAATTTCAAAATTAGAGCTGTTTGGGAATTTTCCATCAAGATGTGTTTTGACTGAAAATGCAATTTCTGCAAAATAAAAATAATTTTTTCCCTCACTTTCTTCTATGGATTTGGATCCCCTCTAGTTGAATCGTTGTGGCATGTCTTGGGAGTCATGTGGCCACTGGGCATCATGGGAGATGTAGTCCAGCAGGAAGCCAGCCTATAGAGGAGATTGGGGACATGAGACACCTGAACTATAACTCTCATGCGGCACTGTAGCAGCTCCGGATTAATGATTAACAGATGAACAGAAAAAATATTCTGACATTTCCAAATTTAACATTTTTAAAACTTTCCATTTTGTAAAAATTTTGATTTTTTGGTTCCAATTTGTAATGAAAATACCATTTTAAATATTGCAATTTCCTGTGAGATGGAAATCTCAGTTTTTGACCCTCTCTAATAATAATAATAATAATGTTCAATTCATATGAAACTGTTCATTGATGGGTCTTAAAGTGCTTTACAAAGGAAGTTAAATACTGTTATGGGGAAACTGAAGTTATTTGACTTGCCCAATGTCAAATAACAAGGCATTTATCATTGGGGAGTCTATAAACCTTGAGATAGCTTAGAGACATTTTGGTACTGCACCTGCAGTTTGAAATCCAGTCTGCTCGCTACATAAAATTATATTACACAGCTTGTTCGAGTTCAGAAGTCAGCAAGTGACTGATATTTTGTTCCCTTGGAAAGCAATAATTAATTAAAACAGTTTGACTAAAATGTTACTGTGCAGCCGAAAGAGGAAAAATATTGTTTGAGACTTTTCACAAGTGAAAATGACAGCATATAAGAAAACAGAAGATTATAAAGAAGGATAGTATTGTAGAATGCAATATTGAAAAGCTATGATAGTTCTTTGAAGCAAATTATATACAAGGAGCTAGCTGTAGAAAAAGCCATTCCTTTGACTGGATGTGAAAAGAAAACAGTTTGATTGAAACATTAGTATCTCAGATCTTCCAAGACTATCAAAGTTATGAAGAAATGTGTGCACTAATTACTTCAAGGCCACATACAATTGCAAAATGGTTTACATTTCATCTGAAATAGCAAAAAAGAAAGCAAATTTGTAGTAAAATTTTAGTAGAAGTAAAAAGAGGTTTGCCAATTGGGGCAATTTTTAAAGGAGTTTTTATGGAACAGATTCATGTGTAGCTTAAATTCCTATGAAACACAAGGATAGCTAATTGCATAAGCACACCTTACCTTGCAAAACACTGTGGACACAGCTTTCAGCAAAAATACAAGTGAGTTAAAATGTCCCGGGCCCTAATTCACCAGAATGGGTGCTTTATCTGGGTGCACAAGAACAAATTGCACAAAAATGTCAGACATTGACAAATTGGAAAGGGATCAGACAAGAGCTACCAGAATGATGTACAGTCTAGGAAACCTGCTTTACAGTAATACAGAAAATAAGATCAATCTACAGAGTTAATCCAAGAGATGGCTGACCTGATTTTATCATAGTCTATAAAGTAGGGAGAAGATCTATGAACATAGAAGGCTCATTACTTTTGAAGACAAAGGCATAACAACATCCAATGGCTGGAAGCTGAAGCTAGACAAATTCAGATTAGAAATAAGGTGCAATTTGTTTAACAGTGCTGGTAATTAATCATTGGAACAATTTACAAAGTTTTGTGGTGGATTCTCCATTAACCTCAGTCTTAAATCAAGATTGGATGTCTTTCTGAAGGCTTGCTTTAGTTCAAACGGAAGTTTGGGGCTTGATGCAGGAATCACTGGTTGAAATTCTATGGCCTATATTATGCAGAAGGTCAGACGACATGATCATAATGAACTCTTCTGACCTTAAAATCCATGAATCTATGAAAAATAATTTAGATAAGGAAGAGCAAGTTAATAAAAAATCAAAACCAGAAATATAAATATAAATTAAAACAACTTGGGACTACAAATGAGAGCAAAAAATTATGAAGAAAAGGATCAAGAAAATAATAGTGAATTATCTATTTGGACAATAAAGTCTTGTCGTAGAATCTACCTTACGATAGGAGACATAAGGAGCTTGGCTTGTTTAGCCTAACCAAAGGAAATCTGAGGGGAGATATGATTACTCTCTATAAATACATCAGAGGGATAAACACCAGGGAGGGAGAGAAGTTATTTAAATTAAGAACCAATGTTGACAGAAGAACAAATGGATATAAACTGTCCATCAACAAGTTTAGGTTTGCAAATAGATGAAGGTTTCTAACTATCAGGTGAGTGAAGTTCTAGAATTGCCTTCCAAGGAAGAAGTAAGGGAAACACCACCTAACTGGTTTCAAGACTGAGCTTGGTAAGTTTATGGAGGAGATGGTATGATGAGATTGCCTACAATGGCATGTGGCCCAACTGCAACTGCTAGTTGCAAATATCTCCAATGGCTGGAGATGGGACACTAGATGGGGAGGGCTCTTAGTTACTACAGTGAATTCTTTTCCAGGTTTCTGGCTGATGGGTTTCATTGACATGCTCAGGGTCTAAATGATCACCATATTTGGAGTTGGGAAGGAATTGTCCCCCAGGTCAGACTGGCAGAGACCCTGTTTGTTTTTTTTGTCTTCTGCTGCAGCATGGGCCCTGGGTCACTTGTTGGCTTGAACTAGAGTAAATGGTGGATTCTCTGTAACTCCAAGTCTTTAAATCAGGATTTGAGGACTTCAGTAATTCAGTGAGAGTTTATGGGTCTATTACAGGAGTGGGTGGGTGCGGTTCTGTGGTCTGTGATGTGCAGGAAGTACTGCACATCACAATGGTCCCTTCTGGTCTTTAACAATATGAGTCTAAAAGAGCCATTGGGTAAGAACCTGGGTAAGACTAAACAGTTTTCTACCCTTTTTATAACTCACAGAGGCCCAGCGGGGAGTGGGCAGATTTCCGAGGTGAAATAATGCAAAAGCCCACTAACTTTAAGAGACCCCCACGCAGAGGTACATTTGGCTCAGTTCAAAATAATAAAGTAACTCCTCACTTAATGTCATCCCAGTTAACGTTGTTTCATTCTTACATTGCTGATCAATTAGGGAACATGCTCATTTAAAGTTGCGCAATGCTCCCTTATAATGTTGTTTGGCAGCCACCTGCTTTGTCCACTGCTTACAGAAAGAGCAGTCCGTTGCAGCTAGCTGGGGGGGTAGGGGAGGGGCTTGGAACCAGGGTGGACCAGCAGCCCCCTATCAGCTCCCTGCTCCCCTAAGTTCCCTGTGCAGCCGCCCAGCAGGCTATAAATTGTCAGGTAGTTCAGCTGTCCCTCCCCACACTGCCATGTGCTGCTCCTGCCCTCTGCCTTGGAGCTGCTCCTGGGAGCCTCCTGCTTGCTGTGCGGGGGGCAGGGGGGAAAAGGGGTGCTAATGTCAAGGTGTCCCTTTCCTCCCTGCTCCTGCCCCCCACTTCTTTACCCCATCTGCATAGGGGGGACACACGACAGGGCTCAGGACAGAGGGAGTTTGCTGGCAACAGCTGCTTTCTCAACATGCTGATCTACTTAAAAAGGCAATTTACTTAGAGTGGGGTCAGCGTATGTAAAAGGGCAATGTGCGTCTCTCTCCCACACACAGGATATATGTCTCTGTCTCTCTCTGCCATGCTGTCTCCCCTCCCTCCATTTGTGCTGCCTTGTAGAGTGTGAGGCTACATTAACAACAATGTGTTAACCCTTGAGGGCTCAGCTGAGTGCTAGTTCAACATTTAGCAGTAAGGCATTCCCTGGGAAATATCCCACCCTCTGACTTCACCACCTCAACCAAGCTTCACAATCATCATTGCTGTGTACTAGTATTAAATTAGTTGTTTAAAACTTATTGTGTGTGTGTGTGTGTGTGTGTGTGTATATATATAATATAAAATATAGTCTTTTGTGTGGTGGAAAAAAATTCCCTGGAACCTAACCCCTCCATTTACATTAATTCTTATGGGGAAATTGGATTCACTTAACATCATTTCGCTTAAAGTAGCATTTTTCAGGAACATAACTACAATGCTAAGCGAGGAGTTACTATAGCCGAAATGAATGGTTGGGAAATAGTCAAATAGGGGGGGTTCCAGCAATCAACGTGACGGACCCAGATCTGATGGTTTTGCAGAACTTACCCCCTGAAAAGAGACTGAGTTATCCAGATAGAGTACAAGCCCTTGAAATGCAGTTTGGACTCAAACATCAGTCTGAACTGACCAGGACACAGCTCAGACCTAGGAAGGAAAGGGAAAGAAGAGGCCCCACCTATATTGGAAGAAGATTAGTGGAGACTTTTATTCCTGGCATACCCAGGTACCAATGAAGACTTCCAGGATAAATTGACAGTGGACCAATTTATAGGCACTCAGCTGGACTTGGACTTGCAGGTCAAGATCAGTGAAAGGAGGCTAAACACTTATATATTTTTTTGTAAATAGAGTCAGGTGTTTTTGATGAAAACCTGTTTATCGTCCATTTCTCCTCATAATGGAAACAACCAACAGGGCCCCGAATTTTTGTCTAACTGCTCAGGTCAAAAGGGATAACAATACATTTCTGATATATCCTCAATGGTAAACTTCCCTCAAAGCTAGTACCCAGTAAAGCTATTTGTTTGATCAAGGCAATGCCTAAACAGTTTTCAGAAAATTAAAACAGTTTTAATACCCATTGTTGTCTTGGTACACTATAATCCTGATAAACCCAATAAATAAGCTTTTGTTGTTGATGTTTCCCTTTTTAAATTGGGAGCAGTTATTTATCATACTGATCTGTCATCCCATTTCTTGCAGTTCAAGACCCTTAATGCCAGTTGAGCAAAAGTGTTGATGATTTGAGAGGGACACTTTAGTTATCATTTCTGAAGCATGGAAATTTCATGAACACTTACCCAGTCAAAAAATACATCAGTAACGTGTCTCAACCTCTTCTTCCTACTCTAGAGATTAATGAAAAAAAATTACTGTTATAGCTGCCTACAAGTTCCAGAAATGGGCAATTTTATTGATTGTCTTTAGTATGATATCAAATTTTCCACTTCAGCACAAAATGCTAATGCTGATGGACTTTTTAGGTTGCCCTTAAGAGAGGTTGCCCTTCAATGTATATTGAAGAAACCTTATCCTGGATACAAGAAGCCACTTAATATGTGTCATAATTACCTGTGATATTCAAATAATATTGCCAGGTCTCGTGAAGATTATCTCAAGTTTACATTAAACAGATGGCCAAACAAATATGAAACTATTCAGACAATGAGACTTTATTTTTACAGGAAATATACATTTTCGCTAGATAAAATATGGCATGTTGGGTATAAGAATTGTTGTCCCAAAATATTGTAATTAAGATTTGAAAGAACTTAATGAAAACCATCCAGGTATGTTTCATATGAAATTTTTAGAGAGACAGCATAGGTGGTGCTCATACATAGACAGGCCTACTGAAGAATGTTTGTAACCATAAACCTTCTCTGTTTGTGGAATTCAAAGTTTGTTTTGCACCAACCCCACTTCTGAAAATAACTGTTATACTCATGGAAGTGAGTTCATATTGATTTGCTGGCCTTTACCTAGGGTAAAAAATTCTTAATTGAAATGTCCAGAAGTTCTGTGTGTCTGAAGAGAATTTGACAAAGTGAAATTGATTTAGACTGCCAGAGTCTGATCTACACTATGGCTTCAAATGGTTTGAAATAATTTTTTTCTGAATAGTTTTTAAAACCGATTAGAATTTGAGGTGGAATTTTCCCAGTGTTGACCAAGCTAAAGTGTCCCTGTGCTCTGAGGCCTAAAAACTTTGATACAAGAAAAATCAACAGTGAGTTACTTTACAGGAAAGCTGATATTCCGAGAAATTTGTGGTGCAAAACTGCACAAAATAAATGTCAGAGATATGATTAGGAACTGAAGAGATTTTTACAACTACCTAAATAAAGATGTTTGGAATTCAAACATTTGTAATATATTTGTCAGACTATAATTGTCTTTTGAACTTTGCTGCTTCTATTTTTATTTTCAGAGATATTATGCTCTAAGAAGAGAGTTTTCATAAGATTTTTCTTTTTAAGGCTTTTGCTGAAAGATTTTTCTCCAGAGACTTTTTATTGCTGTCATGTGATAGACTGCATGCATATCCCTATATGTAATTGATCTTGAAGAAAACCATACTGGTCCTTTGAGGTATATGCGCTACACATTTTAATTTTACAATTTCTTATTAATTTACGTGCTGCAGGTAGCTATGCATCTGGTTAAGGTTGCTGTACACTTTTCATTATAAGACCCTGTTTTCAGTTGCTTAATACTTTGCCAAATTTTAATGGTTCATGCTCAGATTTTCCATGCAAGATGTCTGCCTGAGGATCAATTGTTCTGGAAAGCTTCAGCATAAGTGTATCAGCTGTTTTCAAGAATATGGAAAAGACATTGTTTTGCCCATGTTAATGAATGGAAGAATTTTTTTTTAGAATCCCTTTTACTAGGGCTCCATTCTTTGGAACAGTGACTTGATATTTGGCAGGGAGTCACCGTGTTGTCAAAGAGGTGCATTTTGCTATTCCTGTGAAAAAATGCTGAAATTTGGCCAAATTATGAGACTTTGAAAAATCTCAGTAAACAGATGTTCAGTAGATACTTCTCAGAATTTGGTTGCTAAATTCTTCAAACATTCAATTTGAATTGAGTATGCTCCAGCCCTGCATAGTTCCTATTTCCTTCTTTTACAGGATTACTGACCTAGTGGATAAGGGGAGAAGCAGTAGACATGATATAGTTTGATTATAGTAAGGCTTTTGACACATTCTCACATGGTATTCTCATAAGTAAACTAGGGAAATGTGGCATAGATGGTATGACTATGAGGTGGGTGCACAAAGACCATACTTAAAGAGTACTTATTAATAATTCAGTGTCAGACTCAGAGGATGTATGTAGTAGGGTCCTCTAGCAATCAGTCCTGGGTCTGGTACTAGTCAGTATTTTCATTAATGACTTGGACAATGGAGTGGAGCTTATACTTATAAAATTTGCAAATAAGACCAACCTGTGAGTGGTTGCAAGCACTTCGGATGACAAGATTAGAATTCAAAAGGACCATGACAAATTGGAGAATTGGTCTGAAATCAACAAGATGAAATTCAATAAAGACAAGTGTAAAGTACTACACTTGAAAAATCAAATGCACAACTACTTAGAAGATAGTACTGCTGAAAAATGATCTGGGATTTATAGTGGATCACAAACTAAATATATTTGAACCATGTGGTACAATTGTGAAAAAAACTAATATTGTTCTGGGGCATATTAACAGAAGTGATATATGTAAGACACAGGAGGTAACTGTCCCACTCTACTTAGCACTTATGAGGCCTCATCTGGAATACTGTGTCCAGTTATGGGTGTCAAATTTCAGGAAAGATGTGGACAAATTAGAGAGAGTCCAGAGGAGAGAAACAAAAATGACAAAAGATTTAGAAAATGTGACCTATGAAAAAAGGTTAAAAAAAAAACTGGGCATGTTTAGTCTTGAGAAAAGCTGATAACAGTCCTCAAATATGTTAAGGACTGTTATAAAGAGGACTGTGATAAATTGTTCTCCAGGTCCAGTGAAGGCAGGACAAGAAATAATGGGCTTAATTTTCAGCAAGGAAGATTTAGGTTAGATATTAAGGTAGCTAAACTCTGGAATAGGTTTCCAAGGGAGGTTGTGGAATCCCTCTCATTGGAGGGTGTTAAGAACAGGTTAGACAAACACCTGTCGGGGTGGTCAAGCTATAATTGGTCCTGCCTTAGCATGGGTGGCAGGACTTGATGACTTCTTTTGGTCCCTTCCAGCCCTACATTTCTATGATTCTATCTGTTACTGCACTGCACATGTCCCACATGTGACTGAGCATGCTCCAGCCCTGGGCTGCAGGGGAGGAGCAAGACACTCCCTAAAATTGCCAGTCTTGGGCATCTGTGATTCCTGACAGCACTGGGAGACTGTCTCTTCTGTGTGCTCAGTACTGCCACTTCTAACAATCATGCAGCAAGGACGAGTAGGACAGAGCTGGATTAGGCCAAGACTACACTGCAAACTTTGGTTGACACAATTTACATTGTTGAATCAGTTCGTATAGTGCCTGAGTGTGTGCATACTTGACTGCTTGTGTTGGTATTTAATGTATTCAACAGGATTATTTGTGTCAATGCCCAGTGCAGTGCACCATAGGTAGGTATCCCAGTGTGTTCTTGCCACTGTCCACCACATTGAATTTCAGGAAATTTTCACAACGCATGGTGAGGCAGAAACAAGTTGCACAGAGGTGGCTGGGAGCAAGGAGTCAAGTTCACGTCCATTCACCTTGCTCTATCCCATAATGCCATGTATATCCATAATTTTTTTGCTTTTTAAAAAAATCCTGCAAACCTGAATGTCACTTTTCACTCTCCGCCATCTCTGACAGAAGCAGGGGGCCCACACAGCTCTATACTGTTATCATGAACGTTGCAAACATAGGGCAAATGATCCTCCAGTATTTGCAGAGCCACAGTAAGAATCATTACAATAGAGGGCATGTTGATTTCTTTGACAGATTGTAGTTGGACATAGTGAAAACCCATTCAAGGTCATTGATGGCATTCACAGAACTACTGCAAAAGATGGAGCACTAATTTTGGAGCTGAGAAATGAGCACTGACTAGTGGGATTGCATTGTAATGCAGGATTGGGATGATGAGCAGTGGCTGCAGAACATTTGCATGTGAATGGCCACATACCTGGATCTGTGTGACAAGCTGGCCCCGGCCCTCTAGCGTATGGACATCAGAACGAGAGCTGCACTGACAGCAAATGGTGATCATACTGTGGAAGCTTGCAATGCTGTATTGCTACTGGTCAGTGGGAAATCATTTTGGAATTGGAAAATCCACAGTGGAGGCTGTTGTCATGCAAGTGTGTAGGGCCATTAATCATCTCCTGCTATGCACGACGGAGACTCTTAGCAATATGCAAGAGGCAGGGAATGGATTTGCAGCAATGGGGTTGCAGAACTGCTGTGGGGTGATAGATGGCACACATATCTCTATATTGGCACCAGCCCACCTTGTCACAGAAAGGACTGATTTTCTGTGGTTATGCAAAAATTGGTGGATCACCAGGGAGACTTCACTGACATCAATGTGACCTGCCCAGGGAAGTGACTGACACTTGCATCTTTACGATCACAAATCTGTTCTGAAAGCTGATTACCACTGGTGATTTGAAATCCCAGTAGTGATCTTGTGGAACCCAGCCTACTCTTCAATCCTCTGGTTTATGAAGCCATATACCAGCTGTCTCAACAGCACCAAGGAACGAATCAACTACTGGCTCAGCAGGTGCAGAGCACAAGTGGAACATGCTTTTAGTCAACTGAAGGGCTCATGAAGCCATACACTGGGCAGAGGGGTGAGGAAGAAGGGATGGGACATGGGGAGTGGGGGATGCCAGAGCCAGAGAGTGATGAGAAGTAGAGGGAAGCAGGAACAGTAGCTGGAAAGGGGTGAAGAAGTGGGAGCCAGGAGTCAGGAGCCAGTGGGAGGGGCATAGTAAAAGGGTAGGTGGTTGGGAGACAGAGATGAAGTTGGGGCTGGGGGCTTAAAAAGGAGCAGAGGGAGGAGCAGGGAAAGTGTTGGTATTTAGGCGCGGAGGAGGGAGAAGGGCAGGAGCTGGGTGGTGGTGGATAAGAATAGAAAGGGAAGGGGCAAGCACCAAGGGCTGGGGGTTAGAAAGGATAGGAGCAGAGGGGAAACGAGAGATTTGTGGTGGTTAGAGGTAGAATGGCCTAAAACCATTAAAGAACATTTCCTTCCAGAACCTAGAACTAAATCCATGAGTTCTGAGTCTCTACGTTCCTCTGCTGTCAGCAGGGCCGGCTTCAGGCACCAGCCTAGCAAGCAGGTGCTTGGGGCAGCCAAGGGGAAGGGGCGGCACGTAGGGCTGTTCGGCAGCGGGTCCCTTTTGGAGGGAAGCACCTGCTGCCGAATTCCCACCGAAGAAGAAAGCGGTGTGGTGGAGCTGCCGCTGGAGTGCTGCCGATCGCAATTGCGATCGCGGCTTTTTTTTTTTTTTTTTCTTTCCGCTGCTTTGGGCGGCAAAAACCCTGGAGCCGGTCCTGGCTGTCAGCAAATAGTTGCGGAACTGTGACATACATCCCCGATATCCCCTTTCTGACACACATCCACTACATCCCCATAACAGACACCCCCAATCTCTCCTTCCGATTACTGAGCCGCCATCTCTTCTTCTGGAGCCGATCCAGAAGCTGAAGGTAGAGGAGGCAGCACAGGGAGATGATACCACTCGATAATGGCCTGTCAGTCTGATTGAATCAAAACCCCTCTCAGCAGCAAAGCATTATCTTCTTCTCATCACTGTAACCTTCTCTTCAGTAAGATCCCCTTGCCAAGTCTATTGAACAAGTACTAGTGCCCTTAAGGCGACCAATTCAATAGCTGGCAAAAAAGCCTTAATCACCAGCATCCTCCCTGCTCCCTAATCCCCCTTCTTTCCTTCCTCAGCCATTCACCCACCACAGTTCTTCCCCAAACAATTTCACATCCCACTATGTTCCATAGACAGACAACTGCTGGACATCTTACTATAGCTCCTAAACAGACCTCCCTCCAGATCCTCCTCCCTCACCCCCCCCCCACTACATCCCTATAACAGACACGCCCAATCTCCCCTCTCCCTCAGACAGACACCCACTACATCCCTATAACATTCACGTCCAGTCTCCCCTCTCTGACACACATTCACTACATCACCATAACAGAAACCCCAATCTCCCCTCCCCAAAGTCACCAACCCACCCACCTCCCTCACCCTGACTCCCACCCCAAACAAATGATCTCCCATGCCATTATTTCTCCAGTTCCATGTGCCACAACCTCCAAACACATCCTCATCCATTCACAGCCCCCATTAACACAACCATCCACAATCACCCCCCCCACACACACACACACTCTCTACCCATCTGGCATAATCAGACACACCCAACCACCATCTCTTACCCCCAGCCATGAGCAACTGATGTTTGGTTTCTGTGGGTAAAGAAAATGTTCTCTTTGTGCTTTTTTATCATGCATTTGTTGTATTTTTCTGTTGCTTGCAAAAAACCCAAAAAGCAACATTCAAAGGTACATTCTATATTTTTAGATGGTTTCTGGGTAGTCTTGATTTTGGATGATTCTTTATTTATTTATAAACTTTCCTGTTAACAGTGTATTCTCTTAAACAGTTTGTTGGATTGAGATGAAAGGTGTACAGACCACCAATGGAGGTTCAAAAATAAGTGTGAACAAAGGATGCGTGTGTGTTGGGGGGAGGCAAGAGGGAAAGCCCCAGGGAGTCAAAAGGGGGGACATTTTGAAAGTGGTTCTGGGGAACAGGGGTAATATTGCATATCATTTCATTTGTCTCATTGAGTGGGGTCAATCCCACCCATTTTTGGCTTCTGTGGATCTATGTAGCTTTGTTTATGTAGGGGGATATAAAAGTAGCTCAGGGAGATCATGTTACATATCATTTGATTTGTCTCATCAGATTTTGAATGAAAAATAATGTGAACTCTTTTTCAGCTCAGAAGCTTCAGCGGCAACATCATCCCCTTTCTGTTCAGCATCACCAGAAACATGACCTGCAACATCATTGCGATCTTGGCATCTGTCGCTTTGTGTGCTGCCTCCCTGTCTTCACCATTTTGCAGCCCTGCCTCTTCTGTGCATTCTGATTAATCATCAGAAGAAAGAAATGTGAAATTGGGTTTACATTTAGCTACATGTGAACCTTTATTACTTCTGAAAGCAGAATTTCCTTCTTGCTGGAGTGAAAAGCAGGCCAGCTACTTTTAAAAGCTAATCCAGGGCTGGTTTTATTTTTTTATTTATTTAGCTGGAGGAAATCTTGATTGCTAGATTTGCCAAGAAGTGAACAGGTGAGCAAGAATGAGCCAGGGAGTTTCTCAGATTTCAAAGGAGTGGAGCACATACAGTGTTGAATTTGACAAAACTACACAAAAAGTGACAGCACTTATCACAGAGAAAAATATTTGAACCCGAAAAATGCCATACGTGGTTCAGCTTTAGTTTGTAGCTGATGCAAAGAAAGCGTTCTGGAAAATGCTATTGCCACTGTGCAACCCTTCTCACGCTGTTGATGAGCAGCAAAGCAGTGGTTTAGATACGGGTGGTACTTTGCATTCTGACTGGTCAGCCCATGAAACTGCAGACCCGATCAGGGATAACTGTGAAGGGAGTCAAAGCTTGTGTAGCAAAGCACAACTTCTGCAATGAATATTTCATTAAAATATTTCTCTGTGTATGCAGTGACAGTGCTAGCATCCTAGCTGAGATAAAAAGTGGGATGCTGACTTCTTTAACCAAAGACTACCCGTTCCTATCAAATGACACTGTCTATATCACAGAATTGAAGTTAACATTGGAGATACCATCGAGGAAGTTGGAGGAATATATCACTCAAAATTTATATGGACAAGAGGAATTATTTAAGGGATTGAATGTATCACAAGGCACACTCAGTTTGCAGCCAATTTACCCCCAAACCAACAGGAACTTGATGCTTGTGTCTCCAAACTCATTGTATAACTTAAGACTGAAAAAATTCTAATGGTACATTGGGTGGCTTCTAGTTTTAGAGCAGTATCAGCTGTGCAGAAAAATTATGCAGCTCTTCATGCGAATTTCACAGTTGCATCTGAAGATCAGTCACACAGTTCTGAGACCCAAGAGACTTTCTGGTGGCTTGCTAAATCATTGGGCTCTGAAGATTGTTTTTTTTTTATTTGAGACATTTGATACATACGCTAGAGGAGGTAATTGAAGTGTCAGAATACTGACAAGAGATGACGTCACCTTAGCTCAAGTGAATCTGATGTTCAAAAGATCTGTAGAGGCAATCAAAAACAAGAAGTCCTCTACATATATTGGATACAGATCAATCTGTTGTTGAACAGGTTTTAAAGTCAGTACCACTGTTGAAATGTGCAACAAACAATCAGCAATTGACCAGCAACAATATTTCCATAGCTTAGTCTACAACCTTATATCTTGGTTATTTATCACAGCTTCCTTGAATCGCTCTATCCTTCCTGGTGGGCATAATCAACAGAATGTCTCTGATTTCAAAAAGTTGATAGATCAGATACATGTCTTAGATCCAAGTTAGTGGCAACTAGATACAAAGAGTCCTTGGTACAAGGGAGAGAGGAAGCTGAAGAAATTATGTGAAAAGTTACATCTGACTTTTGAACTGATTAAGGAAATCTTTTGTGACTATTGACAGTGAAGGCAAAGAGGTTCCTGAGGATCTCAAATCTCTAGTCTTTGCTATTGAAATAATTCCTGTGATGTCGAGACACATAAAGAGGGTTCAGCATAATGAACAATATCTAAACCTGTGTGTGCCACAGTTTCAAAGTACCTCGGCTGTCACTGTTGATGTCCATTAGCTTGCTTGGGCCTCCTGTGCATTTTTTAAAGTCAGTTCCATATGTGGAAAAGTGGCTTGCAAAGCATTGATCAGCAGATGATACAAAAATCACGGAAATTGATACCTGAAGAGGCAGCACAACTGTCACAGACTAGGCAATGGGTGATCTGATCTAATGGTTAAAGCCAGAGGCCAGCCCAATGGTTAGAGATGGGGCTCAGCCTAATGGGTAGAGCCAGAGTCTGGCTTAGTGGTTGGAACAAGGAACAGGAATCAGGAGTTACATTCCAGGGTCAGAGCCGGCATCAGGAAGCACGGAACGAATCAGGGTTCAGAGTCATGCACTGGACAAGGGCACAGGACTGGAGCACACTGGAACTGGACTGAAACAAAGCAGAAGCAAGGCTGGGAACAAGGCAGGTACTGGAGTGAGCCCGTCTGCGGGCATATACATTGAACAACCAGCAATTTGCCGCTGCTGTTGAGCAGAGACATGTAGGCTCCTTTCAGCCAGTCTGGTGATTCTGCTGCAGCCCAGGTGGCATGAGTTAACTGGCATGAGGGCTGAGCCACAGGCTCACCTGAGGGAACTCAGGCCCATAGTTCTTGACAACAAGCAACAAACCTATATAAGCAGATTGGGATATATTGATTCAATGGAGAATGACATGTATATAGCATCTTTCAGGTGTGCAGTAAAAAAGTTTTGTTATTCTCAAAATCATGAGTTCCGGCACTGCTTTTTTAGGACTTGAGCACTGATGACATCACAATCATTTCCAGCTTATCGTTGAGGTAGCGATCCTCTAAATTCTTGCATGTGGATGGACTGCTGCACCTACGTGGAGTCCCGCTGAACTCAGCAAGGCTCTGCAGGGCTGCAGCAGTTTACCTACATGTCAGAATTTGTACACATGGAGCCCAAGCGAGTCATAAGTAGAAGAAAAAAAAATTCTGAATAGGAGCACTGGAAACTGCTGCTGGAACAAATTTAATAGAAGCCCCACCAAATCCTTTATCAGAAGCCCAGTGCTTCTCAGCTGACAGCGTTGTGCATTGTCTTTCATCATCATTTTTAAGGACAGTTACACGCATCTCAACTAGTTGCACAATCAAAAATCTGCTTAAACAACCTTGCTGCTCAGTGGCTGGTGTATAACTGAGACCTGGAGTCTATTTTCAGGCCCAGTCTCACCCCTTGAGGCTGATGGGAGCTGGAAGAAAGACAGCTAGTGGTATAGACCCTGCTGAGGAGGGAATACATGATATTATGCTGATCCATCAAACAAGCAGGAGGAGGAATTGGGATGATGGGCTCAAAACTGTCCCATGCAGTTCTTCAGCCTCTTGGAAGGACTCATTGGAGATTCATAGTTTCTAAGGCCAGAAGGGACCACTGTGAGCATGCATCCAACCTCCTGCATAACACAGGCCATAGAACTCCCTCAGAATATTTCCTGTTTGAATTAGAACATATGTTTTAGAAAAACATCAACTCTACATTTAAAATTGCCAGTGATGAAGAATCCACCACAATCGTTGGTAAATTGTTCCAATGGTTAATTATTCTCAGTTAAAAATGATCACCTTTGCTCCAGTCTGAATTTGTCTAGCTTCACCTTCCAACCACTGGACCTTGTCAGACCTTTCTCTGCTAGATTGAAGAGCCCATTATTAAATATTTGTTTCCCTTGTAAGCACTTACAAACTGTGATCAAGTCACTCCTTAACATTCTCTTTGTAGCGATGAATAGATTGAGCTCCTTGAGCCTATTGTTATAAGGCAGGTTTTGCATGCCTTTAATGGAGTAAGATTAGAGTTTTACTGGGACAGTTTTGAAACCTAGGAACCTTTGTTATTTTATGTATTATTATTTTTTTATAGCTTCTCCCTCATTGTACCAGGCACTCTCCAAAAATAAAGGTATGCATAACCCCTGCTGT
Organism: Trachemys scripta elegans; assembly: GCF_013100865.1. NCBI lineage: Eukaryota > Metazoa > Chordata > Testudines > Emydidae > Trachemys > Trachemys scripta. The sequence goes on along the minus strand of NC_048298.1, from coordinate 245,876,235 downwards.
AAAAAGTTTACAAACCAAAGCCCCAAGCCTGGAAACATGTATGCTTAACTTTACTCATGTGAACAATCCACTCACATGAGTAAAGTTAAGCATCTACAGAAGTGTTTGCAGGATCAAAAGATGGACAAAAGAGTAAGAAAAGGGGGCGTAGTATATACATTAAAGTGGTCAAGGTGTTAATTGGTCAGATTAGGAAGTATAATTTATTGACACTGAATTTTTGCATGGGTGAGAGAATTTCCACATATCAATAACCAGCCATTATCTACCAATTAGTTTCTTGTGTTTATAACTTACATTTATAAAGTGACCAAGAGCACCTGTCTGACATCCTAGGTGCCTCTGACAATTACTGAAAAAGACAGCGAATCAATTAAAAGCAATCCATAATGTTTGATAATATTCAGTAACCCTGCAGCACAAAAACAATACAAATAAAACATTCACCACTTTCCCTTTACATCACCTCTGGCTGAGGTTTGCCAGTTCATCAGCCCTCTTAAAGATATGTCTTGTAGCATGCCCTGAAGGTCATCAGATTTGGGCTATTTCAGACCAGAAATGCCCTGCCTTTAGGCTTCATTCTTTTATATCCAGAGGGGCCCTGCTTGAGTGGTTCCTGACATGTGTCATGTTAAAAGTGGATCTGCAAGAGGGATGTCAATGAGAAGAGGACAATGGCCTTGAGTCCGACTCTCAAAGGGCATTCCCTGCCTGTTGGCACTTAGGGTCTCATACAACTGCTTGACAGCTAATGCAGGTAATTAAGTTAGTTTATCACTAGGTAATTGTGTGTACACATGGGGTGAAAGTCTCTTCTTCCCCCCCCCCCCGATATTCCAGACTCCTCCCATGGCTCTTCCCCTCCAGCCTTTTCTCCCAGAGCCGCCTCGTCTACTGACATCCCCTGCAGAGACATTCAGCTACCCTAAAATCCTATATTAATGAAGAAATAAGAGTCCAGATACTGTGGTGCATCTCTTCACCTTATTAAAAGGAGGTTGCAGTGGAGTCTAGAGCCATCTAAATCACAATGCATCAGAAGGTGCAACTCCAAGATTTAGGACACTGGGTCATTGCAGCCTAGTGAACGGCTAACTCAGAAGAGAAGCTGGCAAATGCTTCATGGCACTGAGATCCTACCATAAAATTAGTTGGAGCATGAACTTCAGTATGGTTAAGCTGGGTGACTGGGCATTGGAAAAGAGGCCCCTAACTTCATACATCAGCTTAATAGGGTTTCAGAAACTGGGACTTTTCTGGTAAGTACCCCAACATAAGGTGCAGGGAGAAAAGGTCCTATGCCACAGATAAAATAATTCTTTTATAATTAGTTAAAATCTGGCATTAGTAGTAAACATATTTCAATATACTCATATTTGAAATATGAGTATATTAATAAATGTAATTAGAGTGTATAAGTGATGTTATTTCAAAATCCAGTAGGGGATATGGTAATAACCATGTTAGTTTATGAAATTCACTTACCAGTTTAAGCTATATTTATTATGCCAAGGCTATGCTACATATTACTATAAAGTGCAGCAATAGGCTTATACTGTAGCATATAGGGTTCTGATCTATCCTCAATGGCTCTGATTGTGCAAGGCAGTCTTTGTGGGTGGAGACCCACTGAGGTTAATAAGGTTTCACATGGGCACAAGGGTTCATCCACATGAATCTGATTGCTGGTGTAGTGCTATTGTTGCAATTCAGATTCCTGCACTTAGGACAGAAGAATCCCATGCACTGCTACAGGCTGGGGACTGACTGGCTAAACGGCAGTTCTGCATAAAAGGACCTGGGGAGGAGTCAGCAGTGTGCCCTTGTTGCCAAGAAGGCTAATGGCATATTAGGCTGCATTAGTAGGAGCATTGCCAGCAGATCAAGGGAAATGATTATTCCCCTCTATTCGGCACTGATGAGGCTACATCTGGAGTATTTCCATCCAGTTTTGGGCCCCCCCACTACAGAAAGACTGTGGACAAATTGGAGAGAGTCCAGTAAAGGGCAATAAAAATGGTTAGGGGGCTGGGGCACATGACTTTGAGGAGAGGCTGAGGGAACTGGGCTTATTTAGTCTGCAGAAGAGAAAAGTGAGGGGGGGTTGATAGCAGCTTTGAGCAGGGGGTTGGACTAGATGATCTCCTGAGGTCTCTTCTATGAATTCCCATCCATATTAATGTGCCAGCCAGAACCTAGTAGAAAACAAGGAATGGGGTTGGATAGTCAACTATTTTTGCCACATGTGGGAGTATACTTTTGTATTTTATAAAATCACTTGGTTGAGAAAGGGAGAAAAATTGCAGAAACATAAAATGTGTGCTACACATGGGGGTCATACATCCCATGCGGCCCCCTTCCTGTGGTAGAACCATGTTGGTTGCACAGCGTCTCTCCTCAGTGTGGACAGTATGATTCACTTCATGCATGAAATAAACAGTCAGTTGTGGAGGGATGTGAACTTCAACTATGTATGCTGCGGCTTGGACTTTTTTTTTTTTTTATAAAGGGAGCAATGATGGTGGGACTATCATATGGAGAAGAAGAGCAAATGATGAGAACCTCATGATTTGGAGAGTTCAGGAGGAGAGAGAATTTAACTCCCCCTCCCATGCCTCTTACACGTCTGAAAATATAGATGATAGGCTCAGACATAAGAGCCTCTCACTTAATTTTAAAAGGATTTCAAAATGGAAATTGAACAGTTTTAGCCATTTAGTGATACGAAACTTGGGAACATAAGTAAGCATCTGCACCTATTTCATTAAAGCAACTTTATTTTCATTTTGATTCCTTTAGATCTGACTAATTATTTTTGTATATAACCAAGATTGATAGTTATTGGGGTCGGGGATAGTGATGTGGGATTGGGAATGAAAGTGAGATATACCAAGGAGGATCTCTATTTAAGAAATAGTCTAGAATGTGGAAAAAAATCCACACTGATTTATAATTATTATATTCTCAAGCTAAGAAGAACTAGATGGTCAATAATTGGATGGAATACAGCAAGTAATAATCCTTAAAGTGTTTTTTTTCTCAGAATCTATACTTAATATTCAATATGCTCACATTAAATCCAAACTTTGTAGTTTTGGCCCATCTTTAGCATAAAGTAAATTGTTAGCTCACAAAGTCCTTGCAATACTCTCAATTTAAAAACAAATGAAAACACAAACAAAAACTACCAGGAATTATAAAAGTTTTGAGTTAAATCTAAGTAGTTTTAAATATTACACTTCTAAAACCAGTAATGTTAAATTCTGTACATCACAGAATTTAACCAGTTAATGCAAAGACTGAAAATGTGGGTAAAATATCATTTTAATTGAGAAAATATATAACAAGTTTATTCCAATATAGCAGTGTTTCCCAAACTTGGGACGCCACTCGTGTAGGGAAAGCCCCTGGTGGGCCAGGCCAGTTTGTGGACCTGCTGTGTCCGCAGGTCCGGCCGATCGTGGCTCCTACTGGCCACGGTTTGCTGCTCCAGGCCAATGGGAGCTGCGGGAAGCGGCGGCCAGTACGTCCCTTGGCAATATAGGAAGAAGACCTAACAAAATGGAAGACTAGTTTACTTTTAGGGGAGGAGCTTATAACCTTGCAAAAGGACAGGGAATATGAGTTATTTTAAAGAACAGCATGGAACTCTAAAAATACATTTGCACCCTGATCATTGGGACACTGACACTCCGTGCAAGACTGTCCTTTGTGATTCCTCAGGTCTGGGTTCCCTGCGTAAATTAGAGCAACCTAAAAGCTGCTGCAATTTGCAGCAGCTAGCAAAAGTTCCAAAAGGCTGATATGGCAGCTGCAAATCCCTAGCCCATCAGCAAGCCTGGCCACAGCACCATGCCCCCTAAACTGACCATTAAGAAGGGCCTAGCATAGAAGCTGCTTAGAGTGGTTCTATGCCACTTGAGCTTTTCTCTGCAGTGGCTGTCTATGTTATCTTTAGCGCTGCTTTGTGCCATTAGTGCAGTAAAAAGAAGCCTATCACACCAAAAGTGAGGTCTGTTTTACAAAAAGCAGTACTGTTCAGTCATGTACCTGTTCAAAACTAAATACAATTTTATTGCTTGTGAAATGTATCAGATTGACTGCATTAGAAGGTGAAGTGCTCTGTTTATCCATAGGCAAACTAAGTGCAAGTATTGGCCACCACAAGCTTCTGCACCAATATCTGTTAGACTGACTTACATACCTACCATGTAAGATGAAAGTAGTTCAGTCTATGTAAATTTACTCTTTGGAGTCTCTACTAAGATAGCCAGACCAAGTTTCAATTATATTGGTGGATTTTGTGATGTGCTCACCACTAGCAAATTGTCTGAAATCACCAACACATTTTAACTTAACTGTTTCTCTCCAGGCAGTGTCAGGAATAAATCAGCTCCTCTGTCTGATAAATGATTGGCACAAAGTGCTTTTACTTAAAAGTACTTTTTTATTGGGTCTCAAGTACACATACACCCATATATGATGTCACAGTAGGTTCAGAGCATCCAAAACATTTATGTTTACCCAAAATTTGAGATGGTTTTGAGGAATCAGCAACCAGCCTTCAGGGGGCCCTCCTTCCAGCCAGCTGCTGGGGTGTTTTAGGTACCAGATCCTTGCCTAAAGAAAAGCTTCCTCAGACTGTTCCAAAGCACACTTTTGAACTAAACTCATTGTAGATTTTCTCTGAGCAAAGTGTATAACTCACAATAGCCCCTAATACACTAACAATTTTGCTAGTAACAGCCAATACCAATTCATTATTCTCTTCATCAGCAAAGGAGCTTCAGTGAAAGGGAAAAAAAAAGAAAAAGAAACTTACAAACACAGACAACCAGAATCAAGGTCAGTTTTCCACATTTCCCTGCCCCTCTCTCATGAATCTGTTCTTTCACTTTATCTATCCCTGTCAGTAAAACTGCAGCTTGCAGCTGTTCTTATCGGACTAAGAAAGGCTAAATTATTCCTATGTAGTATCCTCACTTCCAGCTTATGTGGTGGTAAATGCAATAGATGGCTGTGGATTAGATCAAATCCATGGTACTGAGCATGGGTCATTACCATATTAGAATTTGAGTAAATAACCTATGAGTGAAAGACTCATTGTCCCATCTCTGATGCATCTAATCACCTTTCAGTACACTTTATAGGGATGTATCTTTAAACTAAATGAATACAGAAATATAGGATTCTTCCCTGAAGCAAAGTGGGTGAATTGACTGCACGGTGTGTACCACCAAGTTTACAGAGCATCACCAAAGCACTAAACAGGATGACATCAGCAAATACAGCTGTTTGGCAGCATGATTTCTTGAGCGTTTTTTTTCCAAATGGCAAGAAGCAATTATATTTCTTTGAACAAAGTGGGGTTAATGGACAAGTTTTAACAAAGATTGGATGCTTCTGTCTTACTCAACAAAAGGCATAGCTTTTCTCACAACATATAGAGTAAGAAATGGAATATGATTTTGTTGGGAAGTTTCCCCTAAATGCATGTTTAATGATGTTAATGTTCGTGTTTGTGTTTGAATTAATGTGTTTGCTGTAATTATTATTATAAAATGACTTAATTATGGAACAGAAATCAATGGAGTCCATAATTCAAGATGGTGTTGTGCCATAATGACAACTCGCACTCCATGTTGTTGCTCCTTCTTGTCAGAACTTTCGCACCTTTTCAAATTAGTGGCAGGAAAAGAGCAACATACTCTTAGGGGGCAGTTAGAACCAGCTCAGACCGCTATGTTTGCGCCACTGAGCCTATAAAAAGGGCTGTGCACCTGAACATTCTTGCTGTCCAGAGCGGCAGCCAAGTATCACGTTCATCGACAGCCGTGCAAATTATCTCCTCAGTGATTCCAGACCTACACCATCGGCCCAGAAGTCACTTACCATCACTCATGAACTATGACACCTACCTACATCCCGATTCCAGCAACATCTTTATCTTCAATCCTGGTTCCAGTAGATCTTCGCTGACAGTCCTGTGCTCCTCCCTCCTGTAGCCCAGGTCAGGCTGCAAAGCTTGGTTTGAGATCCAGGATTTGGATCCCAAGCTCTCAAGCTACAATGAGATACAAAAGAGCTGATGGTGATGTCTTACCTGAAGTTTTGTCTCCTCTGACTCAGTACAGTATTGGGGCAGTTTGTGTTTTCCTTTTGTTTAGTTTAAATATAGCCTAGGTTAAGAGCTGTATGGGTCTCCAGGCTTCACGTCCAATTGCAGGCAGCCACACTTGCAATTGTATTGCGTTGTTTAGTCTAGTTATCATTCCCCTATCCCTGCTATTGTCAATTTCCTTCATAAATCTTTGTTAACTGTTTTCAAAGCATATACATCTGTCTCTTTTCTATCATACATGAGAAGGAGGTGGGTGGACTGACAAACTGCTTCCACAGGTGATCAGATGCTGAATGCCAGTCCAAGTTCCTGACCCTGTTAGCTAAGTTGAACATTAACAATTTGTCCTAGAAGAATAGAACTACCTAAATTTGCTAATGCTGATTCTAATGTTCCTGCTTCTAATGCCATTAAAGCTGTAGCTGATGGCACTGTAACCTCTTAGGCAAAGGGATACATTCTTCTCCATATGTCAGGTTGGAGGAGTGGGGGGGAATCAATTTTCTTGCAAGATGACAGAACTAGTGATGCAGAAGAAAATCATTAAATATGAGCAGTTGATCTATGAAACTAGAGATATCAAGATGCATCAAAACATTGGGATATGTATATTGCACACTACCCCACAAACTGTAACAGATATAGGAAACAAAGCATAAGCATAGAGTGGGATTGTACTTTCAGTGCCCATCAAAATGAAAGATACAGCAAAAAAAGATGTGAGAACTTAAATGTGATGGAGACTAGGACTATGCCCACTATATTGGAGAAAAAATATTCAATAAAAGTTTAATTTAATGGTATCTTCATAATAATAGCATTTGTAACTAGTGATGAATTGCTTTATCTGTTTAATTATTATTGGTTATATAATTTCCTTTGTTTTCTGCTCTCATATTAGCTTGTAATCTTTTCTCCTAATTGTATACTACAAGAAATGTTATTGGTGTCTCAGTAGGTAGCCCTCTTTCCTCCAGTATGCATTGAATTAATCGTTCCCCTGTCATAGAAGTTACCAAGCTATTGGAAGTGTCAGTGTTTGGATTGTTATGTAGAAAGAAGACATTATTACTGGACTTTAATTATAAACTTAGAAATTAACACCATTAAATTCTAGTTTCGTACTTACATGTAAATCACAGGGGGAAAAAAGCAAGTTTCTATGTAAACTACATGATATTAAACTCAAGTTTACATATGGCCCGAGGGTGAAAAATAAGGCCCATGATTTTAGTAAGGAATTATTTCTTAGGCTCCTGCACATCTCTATTATTCTGCACTACTGGACTGAGTGAGTTAAATATTTAGGGTTTTTCCCCCCCTCTGGACATTGTTAAATACATTGTTCTTGAATAATGAATTAAATGGAGAGTTTGAGTATTTTCAGAGTCAATAGCAATACAATTTAAAAAAAATTGATAATTGACTCCCATAATTGATTCATATTTGAAGCTGGAGTTCTTTATACATTAGACAAAAATCATAGCTTTTTTTTTAAAGTAATACTGCAGCTTTCAGACATTTGAGTCTTGTGACTACTCCTTTAAGTTTCCAGTTAACTAGCTTCCTTATCATAGTGAGCATTGTACAAGAAAAAGCCTTAAATGTAACAACTTTGGCACAACCAATATGTTTATACATTTTTAATGTGGCTGATTGTATTTAAGGAAAAAAACTGGGAATGACCTATGATGATAAAAGTGAAAGTAAAATGCCCACAAGCAGCACGGAAACTTTTCAAAAACACCACAATAGAGGCTGAAACTAAATATTGTGACAAGATGGCCAATGTTAGGATGGTGGGTCCTGCATGTTTCTTGGTGGGGGCTAAGATGCCACCCCTTGCCCCTGCTCTTGAGGCACTAAAGGCCCCATTAGTGGCCCAGGAAGGTGGTAAAGGAGGAAGGATCTGGGTTTGTTCCTCACTCTGAGCCCCAGCCCCTCTCAACCCCTGCAGGTTCTTACCCTCTTCCCCCTGGGGTGGGGTATCTTTGGTCCTTAGATGCTGGAGAAGGGTCTCCCTTACGTCAGTTCTCTGAGCATTCAGGTCTCACAGCACATCTCCAGTCTATGCTCCTCTTCCTCCCCTGCCTGAAGCAGAAGGTTTTATTAGGTTCCTGACAGGGCTTTAATTGACTGCAGGTGCTCCAATTAACCTGTAGCCACCCTCCCTAGTCTCCAGGGAACCACCCCTTAATTAGCCTTGGGCTTATATATTTCCCCTCTAGCACTCTACCACTGCCCCCAGCCTTCCTGTATCACAGTATAGATCCCAAATAATAATAAAAATAGTAAGAGGACCAAACAAATTTCATCATTGCTAAACAGCAGAGTAAAAGAGGTAGTTAGAGGCAAAAAGGCATCCTTTAAAAATTGGAAGTCAAATTCTTCTGGGGGAAATAGAAAGAAGCATAAACTCTGGCAAGTCAAGTATAAAAGTATAATTAGGAAAGTAAAAAAAAAAAAAAAAAAAAAAAAGAAGAATTAGAAGAGCAACTACCAAAAGACACAAAAACAAACAGAAAAAAATTAAGTACCTCAGAAGCAAGAAGCCTACCAAACAGTCAGTGAGGCCACAATCCAGCGCTAAATCAAAGTGCTAAAAGAGCACTAAAGGAAAATAAGGCCATTGAAGAGAAGCTGAATGAATTCTTTGGATTGGTCTTCATGACCGAGGATGTGAGGAAGATTCCCACACCTAAGCCATTCTGTTTAGGTGACAAATCTGAGGAACTGTCCCAGATTGAGGTGTCAGTAGAAGAGGTTTGGGAATAAAGTGATAAATTAAACAGTAGTAAGTGACCAGTACCAGATGGTTTTCACCTAAGAGTTCAGAGGAGCACAAAGATAAAACTGCGGAACTACTAACTGTGCTATGTAATCTCTCATTTAAATCAGGTTTTGTACCAGATGACTGGAGGATAGCTAATGTGACACCAATTTTTTAAAAAGGGCTCCAGAGGCAATCCTGGCAATTACAGGCCAGTAAACCTAACTTCAGTACCAGGCAAATTGGTTGAAAGAACAGAATTATCAACCATATAGCTGAACATGATTTATTGTGGAATAGTCAATGTGGCTTTTGTAAAGGGAAATCATGCCTCACCAATCTATTAACATTTTTGAGGGTGTCAACAAGCATGTGGACAAGGGTGATCCAATGGATGTAGTGTACTTGGACTTTCAGAAAGCCTTTCACAAGGTCCCTCGGCAAAGGCTCTTAAGCAAAGTAAGTAGTTATGGGATAAGAAGACAGGATATTGGGCTAGGTAGACTATTGGTCTGACCTAGTATGGCCATTCTTATGTTCTGATGAGTTTTAATTTCAATCATTTATTCAAGGGAAGTTCTTTGGATGAACAACACAAGGGCCATATCCTCTAATGTAAAGTAACATAGCTCTGTTGAAGCCAATGGAACCACGATGATTTACATCAGTTGAAGAGCTGTCCCAAGGTCTTTAACATTTTCTTATTGAAATGTAACGTGGAGGTTATGTATAATGTGCTGTACATATTCCATCCCTAATTAGACAGAAATCAAAGTCTGCACTGGGGAAAGGGCCTGTGTTTCCCCAAATAAGCCTGTTCAGAAGGCAAAGTCTTCCAGCTGAGGATGCTGACAAGGGCTCATAAAAAGTGGGCAGGCCTAAATATGCTGGAGCTGAGCAGAGTGGCAAATTCTCCATGATCATATTTGCTCAACCACTTAGCAATCCTGCTACTACACTTTGAGCAAGCTGCAAGTTTGAGAGGGGTCATGATGATAATCAAGCTTCAATCTCACAAAGAAATATCAGAGGGGTAGCCGTGTTAGTCTGAATCTGTAAAAAGCAACAGAGGGTCCTATGGCACCTTTACGACTAACAGAGGTATTGGAGCATAAGCTTTCGTGGGTGAATGCCCACTTCATCAGTCTTGCGTCTGATGAAGTGGGCATTCACCTACGAAAACTTATGCTCCAATACTTCTGTTAGTCTTAAAGGTGCCACAGGACCCTCTGTTACAAAGAAATATGTTACTGTTGAGAGTCTATCATAGGATTAATAAGGTCCAGCCTGTGCAGGTTGCTTAATAATAATGGGGAAAATTATATTTTTGTAACAGATGTCAGGAGGCTGTAACTGATATTAAGACTGGCCCCTTAACCAGTACGTCAAAATGAGTCTCCTAAATAAAAGGATACAAGAAGGAGCAGAGAGCATCAAAAGTACCTATGCATAACTAATGAAGAAGGGAATCCAATTTTTCTTACCCCTGCAGTTCCTCTTTCTCTTTACCCAGTTCTCTGATCTATGCTGTTACATTTTCTCCAGAACCTTGGATGCACAAAACTCCACCCATCCTGCAAGTAAGTAATTTTTATCAGAACACATTATTGTTCAATGGAATTCACCCAGGAGGCCAGGAAATCTCTCCAGAACAAATGGAAGTAGAAGGCCACAGAATGGGATGAGATTCATACTTGTATCAGGAACATGTTTAGCAAGCTGGTGCTTCCATTACAAAGACAGCAAAATGCTGGGGTCATCGCCATAAGATTCAATTCAATTAGTGGAGAAGAACATTTTCCCAAAAAAACAGTGCTGATTAGGACAACGACCTCTCTCTTCTGTGTGAAAACAACAACAACAACAACAACAAAAAAAACCTACCCCAGGCACGGGAAAGTTACTAATATGTGCCCATTTTACAATCAAGCCACTCCCTAAACATGGGAAGCATAGAATCTAACAGGACATTGTTCTATTCTGAGCATATATAAATCATATAATATGATATACAGAGCCAAAAAATCATCACCACAATAAAAGAAAAAAGATCACCCACTCTGACACTCTACAAAAGAATTAATCAAAGGCCTTTTTAATGTGATTTTTGATGGAAATAAATTATGAGTTAAGAAAAAAATCAAACTGTATTGATGTTATTGCCTTTTAAAGGCTTAGGTGAGGTTTTTCAAAGCTACTGTCATGCCCCTAACTTGGATGGGTTGCCTAGACTCCAAAGGGAAATTCACCTGATACTGACAGAGTATACTTTGGGCTGTGGGACAGCCTACTCATGGGGACAAGGATAGTCCCCATGAGGGGCAAGTCTATGAAAGGTAATGTTGCCAGCCTGTCTAGCACTGTGTGAGCTCTGTCCTGCACTGTAGATTGTAAGGAACTTCCAGGAGCTTCCTTTTCTCTATTGGACTGGGAAGTGATAGAGAGGCCTCCTTGGTCACCCCCTGAAGGATGGAGGTGTCCAGAAGATATGGAGAGGATGGGTGAAGTCTTCTATCTAGTTATCAGAAGAACTGAGGAACCCTAAGGATTTGAGGGTAAAGTCCTAGAGGAATGGTACCTGGAGAGAGGTTGTGGGGAAAGAAAAGGTCTTGTGAGTCAGGGTGTCCTTTCTTCCTCCACACTTCAGGGTTGGGCATCTCAGGTGAAGTTCCACTCCTGTTTTTCTCAATGGCTGGGGATTTGTCTCCCCAGGTATGCAGCCTTCAGCAGTGTGGGTAGAAGGCTCTTTGAGTGTGGGTCTCCTTGCAAAAGTAGACTCAATGCTGGGCCCTATGGCATTAGCTTAACACCAAAGACAATAATACAAAATACTAGAAGGCAGGGGGCAAGTTCCAGTTGCTGTGGGAACACCGAATTTCCTGAAGCCTGTGTGTTTAAAATCTCCAGCTTAAAACTGCATTCACAACAGGTTCAAATTTGGTCTATGTACTGGCTAATTTCCTATTGAAACTAAAGGGAAACTGACTACATGAGGACTGCAGGCTTGGATTCCTTATTTGCATTTAATTCTCTTCATAACTTCTATGGGAAATGCTTATCCACATATGTGTCACGTTACCAATATATTAATATTTGACTTAGAGTTACTTTTTCATAATGTCAAATTTCACTGATTGTCATTCTCTCCAAAAGATAAGCTACAAAATACATTTGACTAAATAAATTGCCACAATACAATTGTCTCAAGAAAGACCTTAATCATGAATTTCTCATCTTCATCATCATCATCATCATCTCAACTCTATAATGTATTATATTTATTACAGTTTACACATGAAAAATAGAATTAGCTATGAAGACTCCCACTGCTTCTTAACAAGCACGCAACCTCTATCTGCCTCCCCAGCCACACATACATCTTCTTGGTTACATGTGGACCAAGATTGGGTACAGTGCGGTACTGAGTATATTACAGGGTAAAGATGTTCCAGGAAATGGGATATGCCATATAAACATGGGATATACTCTGAGTTGTTGAGGGTGAACTGACTAAATAAATAATTCCAGGAATACTGAAGGATGTTCCAGTTAACAAATGAAAAAGATCCTGGCCTTATTTCAACTCTTATTCATATTGATCTAACAGATAAGAGATGGCCTATTTATGGAAGTTGAGTATTAAAAGACATTTGCACCCTTATGATGTTCCCACTAATGGATGAAGTGAATCACTTCTAATATCTTAGAGAGCTGTCAGATACATTAGATAATAGGTGTGCTTGATTAGCTCTAACTGTATTTGCACCCTGTAATGTCATATGGCCTCAAATGAAACACAGGTAGATGGCATTTTAATTTGAGTGCTCAGGCTAGAAATAACATTATCTTCTTTTTCTCGTTTGCTACATAAAGAATCTGAAATAGAGTAATTGCTTTTCATCTCACAGTTCTTTGTTTTCCTCAGTCACTTTCATTTGTAATTTTAAATTTAAACTTGCATTTCTGAAGACAAAGTGTACATCAATAGTATCCCTATAATTTAGATCCTGCTATTTGAGTGTGGTGAGTACTATGTTCACTATAAAAGTATGTGAAAAATTTCTCCCAAAATAATAGCCATCTATTTTCTAAGTTAGGAATTGCTGAATAACGGGAACTTTGTAGAAAAAAAGATTTAGTGCATGAATTTGTCCATTTAGTTCCCTTTATATTTTGAAAGGACTACAGAATGTATTGCAATGTTTAAAATGTAATATATTGTTTGGCAGTAATGTATTGTTTGGTCGATCCAGGTGCTAAAGGAGCACTCAAGGAAGACAAGGCTGTGGTGGAAATGCTAAATGAATTCTATGCATTGGTCTTCATTGGAAAGGATGTGAGAGAGATTCCCACACCTGAGACCTTCATTTTAAATGACAAATCTGAGGAACTGTCCCAGATTAAGGTGTCAGTATAGGAGGTTTTAGAACAAAATTGCTAAATTAAACAATAATAAGTCTCCAGAACCAGATAGTATTCACCCCAGAGTTCTGACGGAACTCAAAGATGAAATTGCAGAACTACTTCTGTAGTACAAAACCTATCGCTTAAATCAGCTTCTGTACCAGATGACATAAAGAATGGAATTATCAGATCTGTAAATAAACATTATATGTGTGGAAGAGTCAACATAGCTTTTGTAAAGGAAAATCATGCCAAATAAAAATTTGTGTGGGTGTCAACAGGCATGTGAACAAGGGTGATTCAGTTGATATAGTGTTGTTGGACTTTCAGAAAGCATTTAATAAGGTCTTAAGCAAAGTAAGCAGACATGGGATAAGAGGGAAGATCCTCTCATGGATCAGTAACTGATTAAAAGATAGGAAACAAAGGGAAGGAATAAACGGTCAGTTTTCACAATGGAAAGAGTTAAGTAGAGGGATTCACCAAGGATCTATGCCAGGACCTGTGCTGTTCAACATAGTCATAAATGATCTGGAGAAGGTGGTAAACAATGAGATGGCAAAAACTAAAGATGCTACTAAATTACTCAAGTTAGCCCACATCTTGAATATTGCCTGCAGTTTTGGTCACCCCAACTCAAAAATATTATAATTGGAAAAAATACAGAAAAGGGCAACAAAAATTATTTAAAGGTATGGAGCAACTTCCATATGAGGTGAGATTAAAAAGACTGGGACTGTTCATCTTAAAACAGGGACGACTAAGGGGGATACAATAGAGGTCTATAAAATCATGAATGGTGTGGAGAAAGTGAATAAGGAAGTGTTATTTACCCCTTTATATAACATACCAACCAGAGGTCACCCAATGAAATTAATATACAGCAGGTTTTAAACAAACATAAGAAAGTACTTCTTCAAACAACACACAGTCAAGCTGTGGAACTCATTGCCAAGGGATGTTGTGAAGGAGAAAAGTATGACTGATTTCAAAGAAAAATTAGATAAATTCATGGAGGCTAGGTCCATGAATGCGTATTAGCCAAGATGTTCAGGTGTGCCTGAATCTCTGACTGCTAGTAGCTGGGGTTGGATGGCAGGGGCTGGATCACTCGATAAATTGTCCTGTTCTGCTTACTCCCTCGGAAGCATCTGGCATTGTCCACTGTCAGAAGACAGGTTACTGGGCTAGATGGCCCATTGGTTGGACCCATTCCAAGTGTGGCCATTCTTTTGTTCTTGAAAGTGTGTAATCTAGCATTAATTTTTCAATTTAAAGGATCATTTTAGCTAAATCTGAGACTCATTTCTTTGGCCTTTAACTTTTGCTTAACTTTTTTCCTACACATCCAATACTATGATTGTTTTGTTGATCTTTTTTAAAACTTATAACAGCTCATATTTTATATCTTCCTTCTTCCTCCCCCTTCCTCTCACTAAGGCCACAACTTTACACAGGGTATAAGGTTAAGCAAGTATGTTTTTGTAGGATTGGGGCCATAGTACTATTTAAGAACAAATTGTTGTTATTCAGAACCAACCTACTCTGTATACCTTTGCTTTGCTCCATTCACTTTTTCTTTTTTCTTTCTATCAAACGTCACAAGCAGCTAAGATTTTCTTTCCTTAGCTATGCATTTATAATCTGCCACATTTCTTTTCCTCATAAGCATTCTGTGCAAATTTGTATTCCAGACTTAACATGTTTTCTCTCCATGATCCTTTTTTTTTACTTTATTCTGTATTATATTATCTGTATTTTAAATGTTGGTATTTTAGGCATATAAAGAGTGGAGCCTTGACTGACAGACATAAATAGGATGGAGCTATTACACTACAGTAAGTTTGGAAGTTTGTTTCTGTGATTATACATTTTGGTACTTTATTTATTTCACTAGACTTGTAGGAAAATGAAGACAGATAAAAATGCTTACAAATCATCTAATCTATTCTTGTTCTTTAAATCCTTTGATTGTCTTAAAAAGCTCTTGGTGACCTTTGCACTTAATGCATCTTCCCAGTTCTAGTTCTCTGGTTTCCATGGCTTCCAAACATTATTCATTTTGTTTAATAAATATCATTACTGACACTCATCTCTCCAGCAGCTATAGCAATTTTATCCAACTGAAGCACACAATAGTTTCTGCTGCCTGACTTAATGTGATCCTGAAAATTAATTTCCTATGCAACTTCTGCCATTAGGAGTGAAGTGGTTACATGCTGAACTGATTTTCCTCAGAGTTCTGAACCCCAGTGCTAGCCTCACTTATGGTCAACATAATTGTAGCCAGGCAGCAATAAAATACACTTGAGTGAAGAGTCTTTAAATGTTACAAGATCAATTATATTGGTTGGTCTTTTTGAGGAACCGAGTCCTGACATAATCAGACTCTTGAGCCACCATTATTAGGTGCCGTGAATTACTTCCTTCTCTACCCAGAAAAATATATCCTCACAAACAAATCGCAGAACTTTATTTTCATACAAACAAGACTTGTTAGTGTCTTTTCTATTGCTATACTGGAGGTACAGACATATCTATTGAAATGTAGATTGGGATGAAGGTAAGATCTTCTATTTTAGATCAGATGGGAAATATTTCCCATGTAAGAGAATTCAGATTTCAGTAGACTTTCTGCCTTGGTAAAAAGGTTTCCCAATACCAGTGATACATTGTTATTGATATTGTGACGACATTATTTTGAAGAGTGGAAGGATGAACTAAGCACTTTGGATAGATATGTAGAATAAGGAGAGATAGAGAGGGGGCCCAATCCTGCACTCTGTAGACTAGTAGTTCCATTCTGGACAACAGAATTAATTACATTAGTAAGGTCTACACGATATGAGTAAAAGTTGCAAGACCAGGCTCAAGACAACCCTGAATGTCTGGAATATGGGGAAGCATATCATTAGGATGTTTGCCAAGCCTAGGAAATCCTGTATTTCCAAATGATAAAATGTTCTGAAGACATAGAGATCATTTAATGTCTGTCTATCTTCCCTAGAAGATTTTTCTATTTCAATAGTTGAAAATACAATGAAAAAAACAGTGAAATTTTACACTGCAGTTAGCATGGCTTTTGTCTTGCTCACAATGAAACTGCAAATCAAAACCTGAACATCCTTCTCCTGGTGTTCTGTTTGCTAAAGCTGTTTGTAGTTTTAGGAAGGCTAGTTATTTAGCCAGACTGATATTTCATAAGAAAATAGGGTGCTCTGATTGGTCTGTCTGATGGTAATTTCAGGGCAAAATAACTAATGAAATGTTGTTTTAAGAAAATTGAAAAGAGAGAGACAAATGAACCATGTACAGTAAATAATTGTTCTAGGGAAGCCAAAGGAGCTTTCTAATAACTCAGTTTTGCTAACTAAACTAAACATTGGCAGTTTACTTTGTAAAAGACTAAGTGTTTAAGATTAAGAAGTCTCACAAAATTACTCTGGTTGTAGGTATCCGTGGCAATGAATAGCAATATACATGTGTATAAAGAAGTAAATGGTCTGCACAAAGTAGTCTTTTAAATCACTGCTTCAGAATGCCTACAGTTATTGTAAAATATTGACTTTCTCTGAGCAATAAAATTCACTTTGGGGGTTGTCTGCTGCTGTCTGAATACCAATGTGATGTAAATGAAGAAGTGACACTCAGTGATTGGCATTCGTCTTGCTGCTGCCAGCCTTTCAGTTGGTACTATCACATAGAAACCCATTGATTTGTATGCAGTACTAAATCACTCTATCTATTGCCTAACTGTGCAGCAGATGTATTTGACCACAACGTCTGATAGCATTCAGTGGGTAATTTCATGTTGAACTGTTTACTCAAATGCTTGACTTTTTGGCTTTGTTTGCTAAAAAGTTCCATAGACCTGAACTGTAAAACCTACTATGGACTTTCTCCTCTCTTGACTCCCAGTTTTAATCTTCTTCACACTAGCAGTGGACCATTAATCCTGAAAGAAAATTCATTTTGTCTCTTAAGAGACATTGGTTTAATGTTCTATGCCATTACTTCAGTTACAGACAAGCAAACAAAGATGGGTTCCGCTCTTTTCAAAACTGCTGTCATTCATCCTGATAAAGGATTCTGTGGCTCACAAAGGAACATCTTTGTTTTAAATAAGTGCTGGAAATAAATAATGGTTTATATATTAAGATTTCTGTTTACATTTTGTTGGCAGGATTTTTAGCACATGCATTAAGAAAAAAGGAGTACAGTAAAAAAAAACAGAAAAGGGGAAATAAAAGTAACTGTATTAGATTAAAATGAAGTGGCTAGAACATCCTGCATACAGTGGATAAAAATGGATTATGCAAGTGATGGTGATGTCTTGTTTCCCTATGAAAGCACTGGGAATAATCCTGTTTATTGCTTTTTGACTGTTCACATTAAAAGAATATATAATTCTAGGATGCAAACATCTACATTACAAGCTCATTAAGTAACTTATTAAAAGCAGAAACAAAAATCTTGTATAATCACTTTGGATCTATTAGTACAATCTAGGACAGGTGATATATGTCTGGGGGCTACTCAGCCAATTGTAAAAGTTTTGAAAAGAAAGGGTAAAATTCTCTGGTGTAAACATTTGCCACTCCATTGATTTCAGTCAGATTTTGTCCATTTACATCAGCAGAGAATATGGTTGCAAACTTTTAAAGGTACTTGAATCTTCTCTTATCCTCTCCATTTATCCTCCCTTGTCCTCTCAATTTTTGCCCCATCTCTGCATCTTATTTCCTCCTGTTTGTTCTATGGTATGCCTAATAGTCCTGCCATCTTGAATTATATCAGTTCAGCAAGTTCTTCCACAGCAGTACTACACAGCATGAGGTTTGAAATACAAAGCAAAATGCATCTGGGTATTGAGACGTGTAAGAATGGTTAGCATTGTTAGAATTTTACAACACACTACACATTACTTCATCAGGATCACCTGTTAGATACTTGTAGAGAGAGAGGCAAAAACTTCCTATTTCCCCAGCTAGCTGGGGTTGGGTTGCCAGATCAATCTTTTTCACGCTTGTCATTCCAGCGGTCACTCCATATCCTTTCTGTTCTCCCCTACACAGTCTATGCACTGTTTTCTTGGCTGTCCTCTTGTTCCCTGCCCACGAAGTCTAGCCTCAAATGCCTCCCTAGCAGGATTTCCTTCATCCATCTTTCATACATGTCCATAGAGTCTTAGCCTCTTCTCTTCCCTCTTCTCTCTGATACCACAGACCTTAGTCTCACTCCTGATGACCTCATTCTGCATGTGGGCCTCTCACTGCCCTCAAACATCTCATGTAAATGGTTTCAAGTCCTCTCAGTTGACTCTCCTAAGTTGCTCATGTCTCTGATCCGTACAGAAGAGTTGGTCTTACCATAGCTTTGTATAATTGTCCCTCAAGTAGTCTGGACATCCATTTATCATAAATCACTCCACTAATCTTGTGCCAGACTTTCCATGCTCTAAAAAGACCTACTTTCAGTTCTCTGTTGATTTCTCTATTTTCTGCTAACCAGCCTTCAAGGTACTTAAACACAGAAACTTGATTTAGGTAATGGCCCTCAATGTGGACGTGCATCTACCTTCATTCCATGCTAGTCACCCACATGACTTCAGTTTTTCTTTTCTTGTGTTGAGGCCTTAGTTAATTAGTTTTCTGTTCCAGGTTTCAATTGCCTGAACCAAATATTCCTCACTACTGGCCATCAGTGTAATATCATCTACATAGATCTACTTTGTATGACTTTTCATTTGGATTTACTTTTAAAGGCCATCACAATTATGAATAGTGATGGACTAAGCATCTAACCCTGGTGGAGGCCAATCTTACACTACTGTGTGTCTGCACTTTTGTTATAGAACTATCTATCATCCAAACTCATCACCATCTGGACAAGGTCCTCTGGTACCACATAGAATCATAGTAGAGACATCAGCAGTGGCTTAGGTACTTTGTGAAATGGGTTCTCCAAATTGTACCAAAGTAACATCTGCACAAAGTCACAATCATCTCTGAGGTTGGCAACCATAAAGGGGGAAAAATGACATCTCAACAAAACCATGACAGCCACAGAGGGCATCTGGAGCTTTTGTAGATTGGGAAAATATATGGTGTTTTTAAATGTGGTATCTAACATGAGTTCATTAATGTGGTTTTAAACACTAGTTAGGATCTAGTGCAGACAATTAGAGTGATGTTTGAAAATGCATGATCTAGTCTTGGTCAATTCACTGGTCTCCCTCTAGTCCTAACCATGACCACACACATTTACAATCACGCTTTGTTGCTTAAGTAATGTTAAAATATGTTAACTAACATGTTTTAAAACACTACTAATTTTCACAGTCTAGACATACCCCCAGAGTTATTTACATTGTGTGCTGACAAAAATAATATCCATCCACCTAGCCAGTCACTGCCAATAAAAAAATACCAGGAATAGCGAATGCAGGATTCAGAGATCAGATTCACTTGAGCAGTTGAATGGGCTACTGCAGAAGGAAGGAACTCTTACATAAACAAGAAATGGCTGTATGTTCAGAAAGCCTTTGAAGTTCTGTGACAGTTGTTATTAGCAGATGTTCGAAATACTAGAAGCAGAATAATCCTCTCACTTGACATGGGATTCTGATAATCTACCCTGACCTCCATCCTAGATGTCCCTATTCGTGCATTTTATTAACTGGTGGTATTAGACTCTGGTGGTTGATTTTTAGTTCAAATTACAGTTTATTTGCATTTTTCCCCCTTTCCTCCTATAAAAGAAAATGGAATATTAGCCATAGAAGTTAGTATGACTTCTGTCATGTGACAGGGTACTAGTCTTTGATCTATGTCAGGTGGCTGGAACCTGGAAATAAAGACCAGTCTTTCCGTGTGTGGTGTCCCAACAACTGTTTTTTCTACTACTCTGAAAGATCCTGAGAATGGGCAGCTTTAAATTCAGTAAAAATAGACAATTTCACTGGTTCTCTTAAATTGCAGATAACTTTGTGGGTTTGATGTAATGGAAAGGCCAGTTCAGCTGTGAAGTGGTGTGATGTGATGCTGCAAGTTTATGAGCATATTTCACTCTTGACAGTAATAATACTAAATTAATGTCTTGGCAAGACTCAGAAAATCTGGTTCAAATTTTGTCCTATTTATTCAGGTTTTGCAGACCTATAAGAATTAACAAATCATGCCATGATTTCAAATTAGTACTACAGACATTTAGGAGCTGTGAAAAGGCTTGGTTAAAAAATATAAAAATGTCACTATCATGCTATCAAAAGTTTAGTTCATACATTTCAAAGATACTGAAGAGTTTTTGCACAAGTTAAATATTACTTGAATAATGTTGGAACCCCATTTTTCCCAAGCATATTTGATCTATCTTTAAATATAAATGTTAAATTAATTGTATAGACCTGTAGTGCAAAAGCATTCCCAGGGTAATAGGCTTCATTTTCTAGCAACCTGCAACTGACCCTGCCATCAGTACCCAACCAGAGCTCTCACTAAAAGGAATTTTGCCTATTTAGAGCCTAAACATTTGGGCCCTGCATGGTCACAAATTTCTCCTCTTGCTGCTCTGTATGTATCTGTCAGTTGATCTGAGGAGGTAAGCATCCCATTGGGTAAAAGAGGAGAAACTATTAATGGCTCTTTTAAATTATGTCCAGATTCATGGACACCATACAGCTGTGTTGAACCTGTACATTCAATGGATCTAAAGGCAGAGAATACCTCTGGTGCAGGGGAATCCTTTGGTGACATGTGACCACAATAGCAACCACTCCCTTTCTTGGTCCGCAGTGTAGAGGGCATGACTGGGAAAAGCCAGAGTGGCCATAAAACCACTACCTCCAACTGGAACTGAGGGGAGGGTGCATCTCAGCTCGACCACAGGATCAGGCCCAAAATGTGCATTGTATATAGTATAATTGCTAAAGGAATTATGTATGCTCTAGAACTGCATACTATTATTAGTTCAATTTGGGATATGCTACTTTGTTTTGCATTAATGAAGAAACAAAAAGAAACTGGTGCTAACGTAAACATAATGTATAGTGGAACCTTTTTCATTCAACAAAGTGAAGATAATTTCGACTGAATGAAAAAAATAGCTTTATTTTTTAAAAGGTTTTTAAGGGTTTTTTATACTGGAGGTTATATATGAGATGGTTTGGAAGATTAGATTTTTATCAGCAAATGTCAGTAAATGTCAATTTCTCTGTGCAGCCACAAACTGATAAATATTTTCATTGATAATAATTGAAATTTACAGGTAGGGAAAGTAAGAAAAATGCTACTTGAGAGCTTATTAGAATTTGATTTAGGGATATTTACTTTGTATATTTTGACATGTGATATTGACAATTTGTGTTTTAATGGTGTAATGATGCGGTTTTGGCGGGACCCAACTGAGAGTGCCAATTCAGGACAAAACACTTAAAACAGGGCAGTTACAACCGTAGGCTGGGGTTTTTCCACCTCTAAAGCAAACCAAACCAGCCAGCCAGTGAAGACTTTGGTCTCACCACACAGGCTAACCACAAGTCACACAAGCAATTCGTTTAGACACTATAGTTTTCCAGTATCACCACCAGTGCCACTCGTTATGGGGACAAATGGTTATGAAAACCAATACCCCAATAAAAGAAAAAAAGGTTCTCTTGATCCCATAGGACCAAGCCCCAGACCCAAGTCATTATACAAATCAGACCTTACCCACAAATCATGCTCTTGCCAGTCCTTTAGAATCTAAAATCTAAAGGTTTATTCATAAAAGGAAAAAGATATAGATGAGAGTTAGAATTGGTTAAATGGAATCAATTACATACAGTAATGGCAAAGTTCTTGGTTCAGGCTTGTAGCAGTGATAGAATAAACTGCAGGTTCAAATCAAGTCTCTGGAGTACATCCACAGCTGGGATGGGTCATCAGTCCTTTGTTCAGAGCTTCAGTTTGTAGCAAAGTCACTCCAGAGGTAAGAAGCAGGATTGAAGACAAGATGGAGACGAGGCATCAGCCTTACATAGTCTTTTCCAGGTGTAAGAACACCTCTTTGTTCTTACTGTGGAAAATTACAGCAAAATGGAGTCTGGAGTCACATGGGCAAGTTCCTGCATACTTTGCTGAGTTACAAGGCGTATTTTCCTTCTCTCCATGGATCAATTGTATAGCTGATGGTCCTTAATGGGCCATCAAGCAGGCTAGGCAGATCTAACACCAACTTGTCTGGGAAGTTTCCCAGAAGCATAGCATAAGTTTGAAATACAGATAGTATAGAGCCAATATTCATAACTTCAACTACAAAATTGATACACACATATAGACAGCATAATCATAACCAGTAAACCATAACCTCGTCTTAGACACCTCATTTCTCATAGACTCATAGACTTTAAGGTCAGAAGGGACCATTATGATCATCTGGTCTGATCCCCTGCATGCTGCAGGCCACAAAGCCGTCCCTACCCCTTCCCTTGACTCTGCTGTTGAAGTCCCCAAATCCTGTGGCTTAGTGACTTCAATTGGCAGAGAACCCTCCTGCTAGCGATCCCTGGCCCATGCTGCGGAGGAAGGTGAAAAACCTCCAGGGCCTCAGCCAATCTACCCTGGAGGAAAATTCCTTCCCGACCCCAAATATGGCGATCAGTAATACCCCGAGCATGTAGGCAAGAGTCTCCAGCCTGACCCTTGTTAGCCATTATACTATTTACCTGCCATGGCACGCTGTTCCTTTGGCTAAAATCATGTTTTTCCATTAAACCATTCCCTCCATAAACTTATCTAACTTAATCTTAAAACCAGACAGGTCCTTCGCCCCCACCGTTTCCCTCGGAAGGCTGTTCCAATATTTCACCCCTCTGACGGTCAGAAACCTTCGTCTAATTTCAAGCCTAAACTTCCCCACGGCCAGTTTATATCCATTCATTCTCGTGTCCACATTAGTACTGAGCTGGAATAATTCCTCTCCCTCCCTGGTATTTATCCCTCTGATATATTTAAAGAGAACAATCATATCCCCCCTCAGCCTTCATTTGACCCACTTTATACAAGATTTGGTGCCACTACAGGATTTTGGTTGCAACCATGTTCTATATGGGCCCAGATTATATCAATAACGTCACAAATGGTTAATTAAATAATTATTGTCTGACCACCCATAATTTCCAGGAACTATGAAAATTTAAAATTGATAAAAATAGGAAAAAATACTTAAAATTAACATTGATATTATATGTTGAATTAACAAAAAATAGAAATTGAATTCTTTCAAGTCTATATATGACAGATAATCTGTCACATTTAACAGCAGATAAGGATGGTAATTGTACTCCTTTTGATAAAGTGTTTCCAAGTGGCACTTTTTGACCTCATGAATTAACCTCTGATATTTAAGAACATAAGAATGTAAGAACAGCCATACTGGGTCAGACCAAAGGTCCATCTAACCGAGTATCCTGTCTTTTGACAGTGGCCAGTGCCAGGTGCTTCAGATGGAATGATAAAAGCAGATAATCATGAAGTGATCCATCCTCTGTCACCTATTCCCAGCTTCTGGCAAACAGAGGCTAGGGACACCCCCATCCCTGTCCATTCTGGCTAATAGCTATTGATGGACCTATCCTCCATGATCATTTCTTACACCACAGTATGATAAAGCACATTTCAAATCTAAAGTTGGATATCCATGGCAGGTAACAGATAGTCAATAAAATGTGTTTTAAAGAGGAGATGTGCTTATGGAAATATTTCCAGAGGATAATCACAAAGCATATCAATATATCTTTAAAAGATTTGTATACTGTTAGTCATGTGACATTGAAGACAAGCATATCTCTAGATTAATGCTGACAGATTTAATAATAACTGAATAGGAATATTATTATGATAAAAATACAGTTATGAAAACAATAGAAATTGCTGATAATTAGTAAAACAGTGTAACTTCACAATATTTCCCTTAAGTTTTGGTTTTAGTTTGAAATGTGAGTCTGCAAAAAACATCACCTCCTTACTCAGCACCTCTGCTTTTTTGGGCAAATCCTATTCCTGGCAGGACAATATAGTGGGCACCATTTAAAAGCTGGATATTTAACACTTACAGGATAAATCAGCTGTAGTATTTTTGGTATTTTCCATTCTAACTAAAGGGAATACTGCAAATATTGTGCTAAAAGTAAGTAACAGGGGACAATACACTTCCAGTTTCTAATGGTGCCCACTTTGCTTTTGCAGTATCAGTATACCGCATAGGAAACTTTTCCCTTAGGGAGGCGTGTTATAGTCATTGTGGATTACACTGTGATCAGTTTTTCTTTTTACACAGTACAAATGATGGGAGCATTTGAGACTACTGAAAAATACATGTGAGAAATTTGTAAATACATTTGAAAGGTGAACAGAAAGGCTCTTTACCTGCTAATAACATAGTAGAGATTTGATAACCTGCAAATGGTCATGGCATCTCTAATACCTAAAAATGAGCAGAAAGCTCTATTTTCTATATTCTTTATACTGTTAGGCCTGGTCCCCACTAACGCCCCACTTCGGACTAAGGTACGCAAATTCAGCTACGTTAATAACGTAGCTGAATTCGAAGTACCTTAGTCCGAACTTACCGCGGGTCCAGACGCGGCAGGGAGGCTCCCCCGTCGATGCCGCGTACTCCTCTCGCCGAGCTGGAGTACCAGCATCGACGGCGAGCACTTCCGGGATCGATCCGGGATCGATTTATCGCGTCTAAACCAGACCCGATAAATCGATCCCAGAACAACGATTGCCTGCCGCCGGACCCTCCGGTAAGTGTAGACGTACCCTTAGATGTAACTGCTGTCATCAAGAAGAACACAGATTCCAAACCTCAGGACTGGGCAGGTCAGAAAAGCAAAACAATTAAACTGATTTTTTCCCTCCAGTTCTTTTGGCATAACATAGTTAATTCTCATTCATCTATTCTGCTAATGTTTTGGGGATCCTAGACAATTGTTTTATCTCTTTATTTTGTAACAGTATTTCATTTCACCTTTAAAGGCCCTACAGAAGGTTATATACAGAACCACTTGCATTTTATTAGTTGAGCTTTCTACAGTTGTGCTATTGCACAGCTTGCTAATATAATATTAAAGTTCTCTGTGGAAGCATGAAGATGCACAGAGATTAAACACAGTAGAAATATGTAAAAAATGAATGACCTCTACATTTATACGAAACACCCATTGGGGTTCCCTGTAGTGAGGCTGCTTTTAGTGATATGCTGCATTGATTTTCTTGTATGTCACATTACATTGGGTTTGTTTGTCTCATTACGCTATGTTACCACTTCAAGTTACTGTAGTTTAGAGGGTGACGGGGGAATATAATGTAATGTGATGTACTGTAGCTGTGAAATACCATTAAACTATGACACGCCAGAGACTCAGTGAAATATACCTCTTTGCTATCTACAGTTTCAGAATCTGTGGGAGACAGCTGCAGGAAACACTTGCCTTATAGGATTTTCTGGATTTGTTTACCTGTGTCATTTGTGGCCTATAAAACGTGTTATTACCAGAAGTGTCATTTCCATGGGATTCATCTATTAGATTTGATATCAAGATCTTACTTATTGACTACTGTAGTGTTATTGCAGAAATCCTTTTAAATGGTCTACTGTTAAAGCAGTTATTTAAACTAGAGGGAGTATTTTGTGGGGGCAACTGTTGAGTTTGGAAGGTTAGTAATGCATGTTCATCTCAGTGCTTGATACTGGCTACAGTGCAAACTGTGAGTATATGTGCCAGATTGACCTGGACACTCTGGGGATACTATTTGTGATTATTTTTTAAAGACAGGATGCACATTCCACTATCTCTAGCTTTGTTACAAATGACAGGTTTCAGAGCCTCTTACATTGGTATGGCTACTTCCACCTTTTCATGTTCTCTGTATGTATATATATTTCTTACTATATGTTACATTCTATGCATCTGATGAAGTCGGCTGTAGCCCATGAAAGCTTATGCTCAAATAAATGTGTTAGTCTCTAAGGTGCCACAAGTACTCCTGTTCTTTTTGTTACAAATATTAGTCTGTTGAGATTGTTAAAACAATTGTGCTTGGGATTTTTCCTTCATTAGGTCCAGCAACTATAGGACTATACTAACAAATTGAACTTTGCATCATATCATTACATTAGAAGTTATAATTAATTTTCTGGTATCAGTTTTGCATCCTGATCCTCTAATATGACCAGACAGGAAACTGTTGACTTCAGTCTTCAAATAGTGCAACAAATGTATTTTTACTTGCCCAAAGTTCTTGTTAAAATGTTATCACCTAAAATGTTATATATCTATAAAAAAGCTCTGCTTATCTTTAGGTATTTGGAAACTAAACTTTTCATTTAGGGGAGGGAGGGATAGGTCAGTGGTTTGAACTTTGGCCTGCTAAACCCAGGGTTGTGAGTTCAATCCTTGAGTGGGCCACTTAGGGATCTGGGGCAAAATCAGTACTTGGTCCTGCTAGTGAAGGCAGGGGGCTGGACTCAATGACCTTTCAGGGTCCCTTCCAGTTCTATGAGATAGATATATCTCCATATTATTATTATTTCAAATGATCTGACATTGAATCAGAGATTGGTTGCCATCTGTATTACACAAGCAGACTTATATCTTGACAAGTCCTGTTTGTGAGGTTACTTACCTTAGTTATTTCCTCATCATAAGTTAGAACAATTGCAGAGGTGTTGGAGCTGCATTTATCTTTCATTTACAACTAGGTTGCTGTGAATGATTGGTGCCTATATTTACTGTCTCTAAATGACTTATTTGGCTCTGTGCTTCTTTTTCTTTTGATTTAGCAGTTATTATATGCCAAACTGGTAGCACCACATTTAGTTAAGGTTGTCCAAACCTAGTTGCTTATAACTTTGCTAAACTTCAATCAAGTTGAAATTTCCCATGCCAGGTGTCTGCTTCAAGATGACATTTTGGGGAAAGTTTCAGGAAAAAATGGTTCACCCATTTCCAAGAATAAGAATAGGAAAGATATGTGATTTGCCTATATTAAAAAACAAAAGATTAAAACTATTTTGTTGAGACATTCTTGCTCCCCTCAGTTTTGGAGCAGGGAGTTGAAATTTGTTAGGGATGTTGCCTTTGTGTTAGAGATTGTACATTTTGATGTCTGAGTGAAAAACTGCACTAATCTGAAAAATGTATAAACCCTTTAAAAAATCACAATTCAGGTATGTTCAGTACAGGTTTCTTACAGTTTGGCAGCTAAATTCTTTGAAGATTTCATCTGAAACTAGGACTGAGGGTATCAGAATGGACTAGCTTGGCAAGGAGATTTGTACAAGGACTCATGATAAGGGTGGGGCTTTGCACTCAATCAAACAGAAGTTCTGAGGAAAAAATAATATGTGTAATTAAAGACTGTATCATAATGCATACACACAAAGGGGATCAAATTAAGGCTGTACTGAACGTCATAATTCAATCATTTCCTAAATTTTGAGTGATTGACATTGAAACCTTAATGTTTAATTTTAACATAGGTTTTGTGTGCGTGTTGGGCTAGATTTCTGCTCTGTTGCACTAGTTTTAGGCAAAGAAAAGTTCATTGATGCCAGTGAAGTTACCCAATGCAACATTGTTGTAACTGAGCAGAGAAACATGCCTATCAGCAAGTAAAGCTTGCACAGGTTCTTGTGATATGTAAGCTGTGACCCAGTGTGCCTGGGGTAGCCCTCACTGAAAATGCCAAGGTCAGGGCCGGCTGCAAAAGGGAGAGCAAATACTCCCAAGACTGGTGGGTAACACTGAAGTTAAATTCACCAACCAGTCACAAACTGTGCTTCTGATCCTGCCCACTGGCTATCAAGAAACTGAAAAAAGAAATCATACAGCCCCCTTTATTGCAGTCCAGTTCTCTGGCTCCCAATCAGCACATAGGTCCAGTACAGTGAAAAGTTATTTACAAACTCTACTCACTATACAAAATGTTCTTCTGACCCCAAAGGGTCAGTCGCGTTACCAGGTCACTAGGTTTGGATCTTACCCAAAATAACCATGCTGCCAGCCATTTTTTTAGTGTTTAAAACTAACAGTTTATTATAAAAGAAAGAAAGAACAAAAAGAGAGTTGTTAAATGATAAAGCACTCAGATACAGTTATTCCAGAGGTAAGAAAAGTTATTCCAGAGGTAAGAAGCAGGAATGAAGACAAAATGGAGATGTTGCAGCTGCCTTTTATATTCTTTTGCCATGTGGCTTGTACTTCCTGTGTCCCAAACACAAGCTTCACAGCACATGGCATGGAAAAACCTCGTAGTCCCCTGTCCATAGGCATGCCCCTACAAGTCCTGCTGACTCATAAGGTGTATCCCCTGGCTCCTTTGAATAGGTTCATTGTACCATCGAACAAATTAGGCAGTGATGATGCCAATCTGTCTGGGGTTGTCACCCAGAAACCCAGCACAAGTTTGGAAATACAGATTTACCATACATATCTATAACTCACAATACAAAGGTGATACAAACATATAAACAAGATAATGATACTTGGCAAATCATAAAATTTTCACAGATACCATATATGGCATATCTGGTCAGATTCCTTACACTTTTATAATATTGGTATCAACAATATTATAAAGTGTCTCCCATATTCCATACAGTTTTCAGAGTTGTAGCCGTATTAGTCTGTATCAGCAAAATCAATGAGCAATCCTTGTGGCACCATATAGACTAACAAATTTATTTGGGCATAAGCTTTCATGGGCTAAAACCCACTTCATCAGATGCATGGAGTGAAAAATACAGTAAGCAGTATAAATATTACAGCACATGAAAACATGGGAGTTGCCTTACCAAGTGGGGGGTCAGTGCTAATGAGGCCAATTCAATTAAGGTGGAAGTAGCCTATTCTCAATAGTTAACAAGAAGGGGTGAATATCAAGAGAGGGAAAATTACTTTTGTAGTGCTAACGAGGCCAATGCAATCATGGTGGATATCGCCCATTTCCAACAGTTGACAAGAAGGTGTGAGTATCAGCAGAGGAAAATTACTTTTTGTCACTACATTAAATCTCATAAAATCTTGTTCAGAACTAACATCTTCCTGATTTGGTGATTTTCTTGAGACTTCTTATCATTAATTGTATTAGTTCAATTAGGTTTATTTTCAGATCACACTTTAATTTTCTATTCGTTTATTTCTTCTCTTCCTCTGCCACCTACCTACCATTAAAGCTGGTCAGAATATTTCAAATGGTTCCCATTTTTGGTCAAAATTTTGGTAAACATTTCTGTCCCCTATTCACTTCAATTTTCAACTAGTTCTTTACTTGTTCAGAGCCAATATGGGAGCCTGGGGTTGAATTGGAGCTGCTAACCTTTATTAAAAGCTCACTAGCTGTATCTCCACTGCTATTTTATAGTTAATGGTTTAGTTAACCCAAGTTCAGAATACACCTTTTATTTCCTGTGTAGACATACCCTAAAGGGTAAGGTCTTCTCCACCAGCCCCACCAGTTTCCACCAACCCCACCTGTCCCTGTACTCTATGTATGTACTAGACTGCCAGTAAGCCTGAGCTCTGACTCAGGTTTGAGCCCAACCCCCCCACTCCCATACATGCACAAATCAGTCTCGGTCGGGTCAGCAAGCACTCAGGACCTGGGTCCTTGGACCTGCCAGGCGGGTGGGCGAGAGCCCATGAGCCCAGCTGTGACTCAGGTCTAAGTCCTGTCAGATTGCAGTGTGGATGCAGCTCAAGGTGCAGATCTGAGTCAGAAGGTTTGTGTAGTGCAGTATAGACCCACTAGCACAGCTGTGAGACTGGGGTCCAGCAATTATAAACCCAGATTTACAATGCAGTGTGGATGTTCAGGTGTGGGCTTTGAAACACCAACTCTACAAGCCCATGTCCCACAGAGACAGATTTAGAATGCAGTGACGGCATACCTTATGGTGTTATTATACTAAGGGTCTGGAGAAAGCCAGCCTACCCCACCCCTGGCTGCACTCTAGATGCTGCCTGCAGGGAAGGAATTAGAACCTGCCAGCTCCTCCTCTCTTCCCTGACCCACCCCTGCTGCTTTCTCCATTGCTCTACTGACGATAAGAGGGAAATTCAAGATATCTACAACAAAAGTTTTTTGTTCGCTATAAGGAAGAAAGGAGAGGTCCCAGGATATGAGAAAGAAAATGTGAGTGAGGTAAAAGGGCTACAAGGTGTACACAGACTCTCTGATCGTTGGGTCCCTGGGTGCCTGGGATCCCTGTAACGAGCGCGTACTGAGGACCTGCGGGGTGGGCCATCGCTACACACAGCTCATGAGATGCCTAATGATCTCAGACACTGTCCCGGGACATTTATACAGAACCAGCCACCGCCAATACCGAGAGTGAGCCGGCGTGACTTCAGGCACCCACAATGAGGAAGAGACCTATAGACTTCCTCTGTTGGGCCTTATCCCCTGAGCCCTGAACCCACCGAACCGAACTGAACTCCACCATATGAGGGTCGTCCTATCCTCATTACCTGGCCCGCTTATTTATACCTATAATTGCCTATAATCCTTGTATGAGTGATGTACCCTCACTGCTTGCTGACTGTATATTGATTCATCCACCTCATACCCCACCCCATTGGGGATATTGCAGACTGTATGTGTTATGCGCCATCCAATATCAAAATACTAACATCCCCCTATACGCTGTATGTTACCCCCGATGACTAATAACTGATGTTTCAACACTCTGTATCATCTATTTTTAAACATTCTCTAATAAAATTTTAAATCTGTTATTGAACCAACTTCTGTTAGTGGAAGAGACAAGCTTTTGAGATATAGACAAAACATCTTTCAAGATCCATGGGTCCTACACATGACTATCACAATACAGTTAAAGCTGTGTTATCTGGCACTTTACCAACTGGGAAGCTCTATAAACTGGCATTTCTGATCTTCATTGAAAGTCCAGTGTATAGTCCACTTGGCGCGGGGCCGGCAGGCTCCATACCTGGCTCTGCATGGCTCCCCGGAAGTGGTGACAGGTCCCTGCTGCTCCTAGGTGGAGGAACAGCCACAAGAGGGGAGGGGTAGCTCAGTGGTTTGAGCATTGGCCTGCTAAACCCAGGGTTGTGAGTTTAATCCTTGAGGGGGCCACTTAGGGATCTGGGGCAAAATCAGTACTTGGTCCTGTGAGTGAAGGCCGGGGGCTGGACTCAATGACCTTTCAAGGTCCCCTCCAGTTCTAGGAGATGGGATATCTCCATTAATTATTTTTTTAGGGGTTTGGAGTGCGGGAGTGGGTGCGGGGCTGGGGGTTGGGGCACGGGAGGAGATGCCAGATCCGGGCAGTGCTCACCTCAGGTGGCTCCCCGCAAGTGGTGAGCTGTCCAGAAACTGCGGCCAATGGGAGCTGCGGGAGCAGCACCTGTGGACAGAGTAGGGCGACCAGACAGCAAGTGTGAAAAATCGGGATGGAGGGTGGGGGGGTAATAGGAGCCTATATAAGAAAAAGACCCCAAAATCGGGACTGTCCCTATAAAATTGGGACTTCTGGTCACCCTAGGGCAGAGGCATCATGCAGAGGCACCTAGCTGGACCTCCGCCCAGGAGCAGCATCAACAGGTCGCCACTTGCAGGGAGCCACCCTAGGTGAGCGCCGCCCGGATCTGGCACCCAAACTCCCACACCCAAACTCCCTCCCTCTTAGTTAACCAGAATTTTTTACTTACTGGCAGTCCCCATTCCCCCGACATTCCAGATAACAAAGCTTTTACTGTATGTGGCATATCTCAGCTGGTGCATCAAGTCCCATCAACAGACAATCACTACACTCTGAATTGAACTATTACAAAAAATTAAAAGACAAAAACATCCTGTGGGCAAACACTTTTCACAAAACAATCACTCCATATCTGACCTATTAGTCCTCATCCTCAAAGGAAACCTGCACAAAACCTTCAAAAGACAGGCTTGGGTACTTAAATTCATAATGCTTCTAGACACTAAAAATCAAGGTCTCAACAGAGACACTGGTTTTATGACTCAGGGCACGTCTTCACTACCCGCCGGATCGGCGGGTAGCAATCGATCTATTGGGGATCGACTTATCGTGTCTAGTGAAGACGTGATAAAATCGATCCCCGATGGCTCTGCCGTTGACTCCAGAAATCCACCGCGGCAAGAGGTGGAAGCGGAGTTGACGGCGGCGCGGCAGCAGTCGACTCGCCGTTGTCCTCACAGCCAGGTAAGTCGACCTAAAATACGCAACTTCAGCTATTCACATAGGTCGACCACCCCCGCCCCCCCCGCCCCCCCCGTAGTGTGGACCTAGCCTCATTGTAACCCACTAAACCTGCTTTATTCTAAAACTGCAGCGGTGTTAATTGCCTACTTCTTTTTAAGTGGTTTCTGGCAACATGCGTTAACCCCTTCTGATTAACTATCTGCCCCACTTTTATTTAGCTGTGACGCTGTGGTTGTCTTTTCCAAATCTGAAAAAAAAGCTCTGTGAAGCTGGAAATCTTTTCTCTTCCACCAACAAAAGTTGGTTTAGTAAAACAAGATATCTTGGAATTTACACTCAGCAGAAGAAGAACTTTAATCTGCATTTTACACAGCCAGCCCAGTCTCAATGGAAATTTGGCTTGATCTAATTAACAACAAAGGACAAGGATAAAACTGGAAAATAATTCAGAGAAGTTATAGCATCTTTCCATTAGTTAGTCAGCATACCTGATCCAAAGTACAATGTAGGTTTTTAAGAATGTAACAGAGAATCAGGACACTTTCTACTGTATAAAACATTATGTGGTGATCTGAAATAAAACAGGATACTGTTAAAAAGTAAGTAAATGTCAAAGCATGGGATTTACTTACATCAGTATTTCCTGTTTGTAGAATATATAGAATGCACTGAAGTATCTATATTACTCATTTACTATAGTGAATATGCTTGTACAATGGCTGTCAAAGCCAAACATTAAATTATTCATTATAACTACAAAATATCTATAACCTCAAATCTTTAAAATGGAACCAGACTACTGGATTGCATTGCATAATCTACATATTATACATTGCATAATCTACCCAAGTACTTGAAAAGTCGCTTAAAAGAATATTAATTTGTGTTGGGTTAGCTTTTAAAATGTTTGAGTTATTAGCCATATATAATGCTTCAAATATTTATACTTTTTCCATTTTTAGCTTTTATTTTTTACCATATTGCTTCAGCTCTGAAACTTCACTGAAAATGAGGATTGCTTTTCAGTGAGTGAGAACTTATTTTGCTTTGTAAATAAAATTAAAAAGGATAAAAACATACAACAATTCTATTGAAAATTATTTATCAGTATTTTATTTGTTCATTTATTTCAGACAGGTATTCATGGTGCTTCTGAGCAGATTTTTTTATTTTAACTGACGTGACTGTGATTATCACTTTATTCTCTCCTGACATTGCATGGTTTCGCCTTTTTTTTTTTACCTGTATGCGTCAGTCCATTCTACAGATCTTGAATTTGTGACGTATTTTAACATAGATGTAGCACAGTATTAACATCTCACGACTAGTTACCTAGATCCAAGGACAAAATGTAATTGGTGCAATGGAGACATCCTTTAGTTTCTTTTATTACATCACACACTATCTATTTATCACTTCACTAAAGGTTGCTGAAGTTATTTATGTCACCTGTTAAGAAGCTATTTTTGTCTTCAAGCAATTTATCAGATTTCTACTCTATTTCAAATCTGTTCTTTTTAGCAAAAGTTCTGGAAAAGGGGTATGATGAAATTTCTGCAGCCTCGCCTTTCTGATACTTCACTGTTTAAAAAATTTCAGTCAGGCCTTTGATCAGTCTATAGCACTGAGATTGCTTTAACATCCATTTAAGACTTTCCATTTGCAGTTGGATTTCCTGTCACTCATTTTCGTTCTTATAGGTCTTTTTTTTATTATGTGGACCATGGGGTTCTTCTCATTAAATACCTGAAGTACATGAGTCTTTCACACATCATTCTGACATGCTTTCATTTCATTTTTTGTGTTTGTAGAAGCAGTTCATCATAAATGTTCTTTTCCGATTTTGTTCCTGTAAGTAGGGATCACTTAGAGATTTTTCAGAGTGTCTATGTTTCCCCTGGCTCCTATATTTGCCATTATGTTGTGTGATTCTTCATTTTAATGTGGATGATGTACAAGTTCATCTCTTTCAGCAAACCTTTATGCAGCAATTTCAGAGTTATCTGACATGTTAAAAACTGGAAAAGTCCCAACTTTTTGAAAATAAACAAAATCCAACATGGGTATTGCTGGTTGGGATTTCTCCTTTTGTTCAATTTGACTTGTGGCTTATTTTGTTGGGAACGAGCTGTCACTGGGAAAATCTAAGGCCAAATAGAACAGATCCCAAATTTCTTTGGAAGAAAATGATTCTATCCATGGTTATATCTTCCATTTAAATTGTAAACCTAAATGTTTAGGTGCCCTAAACATTGCCTGCCCCAAGGTATCTGGCCAGACTACTATGGCTGGCAGATCATCTTATAGTGGTAAAAAAAACAACAAAAAAGAAAAGGCTCATTTTAGGAGCATGGAACATCTGCACCCTTATGTTGTAAACTCTATGAAGAGCACCCTGCTTCCACCAGTCTGCAAATACAGAGGGACTGGCCAGCATGGATCCTAATTAAAAACATTTTCCTTAAAATTATGGAAACATAATTAGGGAAACATTTATTTTCTGATTCAGTAATATTTTCAAGTTTCTCTTAAACTCCCTATCTTACACGGCTCTACAGCCAAAATGCTTCTGAAATAAATGTAATCAAACTTTATTAATTCTGGGTCACTGAGAACGAAAATGAGGAAAAGCGTTCAGCATCCACCACTTGTTGAATCAAGGAAGATTTTGTTACCACCCTTACACATCAAGCTGGGTCTGATGAATAACTTTGTCAAGGCCATTGACAAAACACAAGCAGCTTTCAAGTACCTCCATGGAAAATTTCCAAGTGAAGCTAAGATAAAGGAACGTGTCTTTGTTGGTCCTCAGATTCGTGAACTTCTTCGAGATGATGCATTTGACCATGCACTGCATAGCAAGGAAAAGACGGCATGGAAAGCCTTCCAGTTAGTGGCAATAAATGTTCTCGGAAACAACAAGCCAGACAACTACAGGTTGTTGGTGGAAAACCTCCTCAAGGCATACAAAAGCCTTGGTTGCAACATGTCACGAAAGATACATTTTTTGCACTCTCATCTAGATTTTTTTCCACTGAACTGCGGACCAGTGAGCGACGAGCACGGCGAGCGATTCCACCAGGACATTGCAACAATGGAGAAACGCTATCAGGGCAAATGGAGCCCATCAATGCTTGCAGACTATTGCTGGACAGTGACAAGAGATGCTCCATTTAATAAAGACAAGAAACAAGCCAAGAAGCGCCGAGTAGACACTGAATAGGACTAAACTATGTACTGAATAGTTTTTTCCTTTTGTTTCATAATACATTTTATTTATGTAACCCTTTTGCTGATTTTTAAAGTGTTACATAAACAGGACAGGTGAAATATTATCATGTAAAGCAACCATAAACACATGAAAAGACCTACAATTTATTATTAAAACTCTACTATCTACACAATATACATAGACATAAAATGTAAAAACTTAAATATCTTAGAAACAGTAGCCAATCAGTTGTTTTAATTGTCATATTTTAATTCAGCACCTCAAAATACATAATAAGTAGCATAATTTATCTCTGATGCAGACGACTTCTCAAAAATTGTAGACCAGTGTTATCTGAGAAAATTATGGCCCTGGAAGCTGCGGGTGGCCGTGCATGTGGATGGTCAAAGTAAACAAACTGTCTCGCGGCCTGCCAGCGGATTACCCTGATGGGCCGTGTGCGGCCCACGGGCTGCAGGTTGCCCACCGCTGTTATATAGTGTGTATATAGTGTATGGCTGTCCATCATATCTGATAAGAAGGTTATTGGATCATGTGTGTTCTCAGGTGGCTGCATTGTCTGATCCACAAGGAACAAGATCATGAACAGCTGTCACAGGAATGTGCAGGCAGCCACTGAGGACTTGGCATGGTTCTTGGCCCTTTCTTGATCAGTTTTTTGTGTCTGTCTTACTCAGAGTGTTTCCATCCTTCATGGATAATTGTTCCCCATTCAGATCCATCCTTGGCCATGTTTTCAAAGTTATCAGTATTCATTCTGCATGAGGTGCGTAACTGTTTTTGTTGACCAAACTTTCAGCTCACCATTGAAAACTCTTTTGGGGAAGTCCATCATCATCCATTCTGATAACATGACCTGCCCATCTAATATACATGAATATACTGTAAAGCCATACTCTACCTCCAGATGTGTGTGTGTGTGTGTGTGCTAATTTCATTGGTTTCAATGGGAACTCCACATGTTTACATACCAACAATATGGCCTATCATGCATAAGTTATCTGAAAAATCTCCATTCTTTATTGGTTACAGCACATTTATTAACAATGTTTTTATTTACCACTGGGATATCTGAATTGATTGTTAATACAGACTGCCTTGCTAATTAAGGGATATTGATTGTTAAACTTGAAGTATGGTAACTCTATGTGAGAGACTACATTGGTTTCTAGCCTGATTCAGTATTGGTTTGAAAATTAGAACACAAAATTTGCAGTTTCATAATAAAAGAAAATGGTTAATAGTGGAACATCAGTTATCTTAACGCTCACTGAACTAGTGTTGAATAGATACTATGGATATACCGCAGCTGGGAGCAAAACTCCATTCTGGGCACACAGCTTAGCTTGCGCTAACATGGTAAAAATAACAGTGTGGTTGTTACAGTTTGGGCATCAGCTTCACCTCTCAAGACCAGCCAACCCCCTGGGACTGAGCTTGGGTGGCTAACCCAGATCTCCACTGGAGCCACAACATCTACACTGCTATTTTTAGCATGCTAGCTCAAGCCCTGCTAGTGCAAGTATGTCTACCCAGGCTCGCAGGCTAACTCATCACTACAGTTTCCTCCAATACAAGAACTCA
Organism: Trachemys scripta elegans; assembly: GCF_013100865.1. Taxonomy (NCBI): domain Eukaryota; kingdom Metazoa; phylum Chordata; order Testudines; family Emydidae; genus Trachemys; species Trachemys scripta. The sequence continues at coordinate 245,838,888 of NC_048298.1, read as the reverse complement.
TTTAATTGCTTCAAAGACCAACCACATAGTTAATCCAAATAGTTTAAAAGAAAAAGCTCTGGTCAAACTACTCCTTGACTCATTACTAACTCTCCCTCTACACAGGCTAATCATTTCTAGCCTGTCTTTGAAAAACAAAATTCATTTCTTCCTGCTTTATAACAAACTTTTATTGCAAAAGAAAGAACCCATGCTTCCCTCTCCTTTAGTTCACAGCTTCTGCTGAAAGAACAGGCAGGGAGGAACAGGGGTATATAATCTTCTGATTGGCCAGCCTTGCAGTTACCATAGAGATTCGTTGTTATAACTCAACTAAATGTGCTTCTTAAAATGTCAAGTACAGGAAGTAGAAGGGGCATTTTTGGTGGAAAGAAATGAAAAAGCATAGACCTGCCATATTAGCTAAATTCACTGTGCTACATTCATAACAGGTTAAGTAAATCCTGCTTCTGAACCCAAGGGAATTTGTCTCATTTATATACAGACTTTCATTTTCCTGTGTGATATAAACTGTAGTCTCTTTAGTAGAAGATGAAAATGAATGGCATCCGCCCATGCTAGTCTGATGATGTGCAGCTTAATTAATTAGGGTTTGATTTTTTTTCCCATTAATTGAGCCTTTAAAGAAAGTAAACACATGGGAGATGGTCTCATAGTGCATGGAATGCTTTGCTTTAGTATAAAATCATCTAAAAGATGGATAGGAATCCACTTTAGAGCTAATATTCTGTCACTTCTTACCAGTAATCTACCTACCTCCATCACATAAAATAATACATTGCTGCTCATATGTGTATATTATATTGTGGTGTATTTATTAGAGTTTTGGGTGAAAGTCTAAGACTCTAGGCTTTGTCAGACTCATTTAGTATCTTTGAACAAGAGAGGAGAAAGTAGAATGGAGAAAGACAATTAAGCAACAAATGATTTTGTTGGTTTTTGTTTTGCTGGAGGGGGAAGGGAAGGAATAATATTTTTTAAATACTCTTTATACTTATATCATTGCATTGGGCTTAAATAAACATTTCTGTGCAGATGTATATAAACAAATACCCTTCTTCACCTAATATGAAGGGTTTTGAGGCTTAATTCTATTGTTTGTAAAGCACTTTAAAATCTGTAAATGAAAGACCTTTTTGGGCCAAAATCACCACTGGTAGTAGTAAGGTGTGTCATGATAATTAAAGTTGTAAATATATAATTGGTAACTTAAAATAATGTAAAACTTTGTTAGATGTGCAGAAGAACTCTTTGTGATTGTTAGTTTTGGCCAAGTTTTTTTGAACAAACAGTGGGATATTATTTTTAATAGATTTTTTTGTGTGTAAAAAGAGTTCCTTTTTAAAAAATTTTGGACAAAACATAACAATGAAAATTCTCAGATATTTTTAAATTTTTACTTTCCTGCCCCTTTACTCCTTGTTTTTCAGTCGCAAAAAAGAAAAAAAAAAAAGAAAAAAAAATGGAAGGGTGCAAAGGAAAATAAAATGGGGGGGGGAACCAAATTTATGCAAAACCATTTTAATAAAGGAAAAATATTCCTTTTGAAAACCTGTTAAAACAAAAATTAGCTTTTTTTAATTTTTACAAAAAAGCCTCAATTTTTCAAATAATTCTAGTTACAATTTATGCATAGATTTTGCATGGCACTCAGAAGTTCACCTTTAAATTATCCAACCAGCGCAGTTCAATACACCCGGTAAAGGGCTACGGCCCTTCAAAGACAAAGGAGATAATTTGAGAGGCCAGTTACCCCATTCCAAGTATCTGAAATAATCAAAATGGACAGTGGGTGAGAGAAAGATGGTCCTTTGTAGGAGGAAAGCATAGGAAAAAGCCTTTTAATGTTTCTCATATTGGCCACCCTGAGCCAGTGCTCATTTTGGGAAAGCACAATACTTCTTGAATTTAACTTTGTGAAAAACCTGCTTTTATTGTTTGAAAAGAAGTTTAACATTTACACATACAATAGCTCAGAAAGATTTTAGAGAGCCAATGTGGGTGAGATCATATCTTTTATTGGACCAACTTCTGAAAGAAACAAGCTTTTGAGCTTACACAGAGCTCTTCTTCAGGTCTGAAGCTCTGTGTAAGCTCTGTAACATCCTGGGACCAACATAGCTACAACAACAATGCAAACAGAAAGAATTTGTTAGTTGAATTATTATACTTCTTACTTATTTTTCACTCCATGCATCTGATGAAGTGGGTTTTAGCCCACGAAAGCGTATGCCCAAATAAATATGTTAGTCTCTAAGGTGCCACAAGGACTCCTCGTTGTTTTTGCTGATACAGACAAACATGGCTACCACTCTGAAACCTGTCATCATAGATGACTGTTTCTTAGCAGACTTAACCAGCAATGTGAACAACTTAGAGCTAATTTTTGCCCTTCTTTAGACTTTGTAGTATAGAATAAATGTTTACTGGAAGAAACACCCTGTTGTGAGTCTTGTCTTTCATTCAAATTATCCCTCACACACGTACATATCGCTTTATTATACCAAGATTTGTAAACTTTAAAACACTAATATGGGAAGAACTTCTCATTCCTTCCTCTTTCCTTGTCACCCTCACCCAATTCCCTTTATTTATAATTACTTTGGTAAAAGTCATTAAATATGTAGTTTAGGGTTGGTGGTGGGTTTTTTTTGTTTGTTTGTGTAGCTGCTGCTTTGTTAGATGTTACTTTAATATCTGCAATTTGGAAAATCAATTAAAACAGTTTTTTTTTTCTGTAAAACATAACACCCAGCAGAGGTTTATCTGGATTGGTCTAGGTCAAGATCCCTGTGACCTTGAACTATTCATAAAGTACTAGAGATGACTTATCAGAGCATGACATCGAAATTGGTTTTAAGTCTCCAAGGAAGGTTCAGATTGTAATGTCAGTAACAGTGAAGGTGAAGGCAACAATTATATGTCAACTCTGGTTTATTTTCAAAGAGAGCATTTTACCAGTCTGACAAATAAGCAGGGCAGGAAACAAAAGACATACAGAAGTTTGTTTTCTTTCTCAATTATTTTGAGAGATATGATGGAGCCTGTGATGAGCTAGCAATAATAAACAAATAGGCCAAGATTTGACATAAATGACCATTATATATGGAAGCCCTGCTGAGCTGAAATTTAGCTTGGTTTAGATCTGTTTTCAGAAAGAAGAAATTTAACCTCTTCTTTTGTGTATTGGCTTATGATTGTAATGGGCTTTTTATTCTGAGTAAACCCTCAGTTAAGAAAAACTTTGAATTAAAAATAAGAATAATTGTAAAGCAGCCTAAAGCTGGCAATTTGTTTTAAAGAAATATTTATAGAATTTATTATATTATATAATATTCCAATAGAAATAGAAAGCAGGACCATTTTGCACATATGAAAAGGCTATAAAGGATAGTTGAAAAAAGAAAACATTTTCTGGAAAACATTTGATTATTGATTGATGTTTAATCTACACTTTTAAAGACCATACATCCTACATTTGTGTAAGGCTGTTGGCAGAGGGATCTGTTATGAAACCAGAGAAAAAAAGAGAACCTAAATGAGACTACAGTCACTAGGAATTGTTCTAATTTATTCAGGGATGTACTGAGGGGAACAATCTTGTGAGGCATGGAAAGGTTACAGACAAAAGAAACATTAATTTCCCCTCATGGATTTACCAAGGAAGAATTAAATGAAATGTCGTCCCTTTCTTGCCACTTCCCTATTGGGGGTCAGCAACTTTTTTGGACTTCTTCCAAAACTCCTGAGTGTACGCCTGCTTGTGCAAGTTAGTCTCTGTAAGGTCTGCTGTTATCTGGTCTACATACCAAGACATTGCAAGGGCTACCCTACCAGTACAACTATCAGGTCTCCACTGGACATGTCCATACCAAAATAGCCTAGTGTCCCACAAACTGTCTTCAACTGGAACAACCCGCATTAGGCCCCTCACAACCTCATTTCATTTCCTATCACAGAGTGTCCAATAATTTGTCCATCTCAACAGCTTCATTTCACTTCTTTTTTGTGCCTCTGTTCCATACATAACATGGGTCGAATTACAGTTTTATATCTTTTAACTGTATTGGCATCTTTTTATCACAGAACTGGGACCAGCTCCTACCATTTGCACCAAGCAGATTTGGTATGATGCAGGGCATCATTGAGGAAGGCACCATTATCAACAATCATTGATCCTAGGTATTTAAATTATTTCACTCTTCTAAATGCTCTTCCTTTAATATCCTGTATGATGGGTCTTCCTCCCTCAGAGTGAATGTTGATAAGTCTGAGACTATGATAACTAAGTCCTGCCGCTCAAAACTGTGTTGCCAGTGTTCAAAGTTGGTTTGCAGAGTCTCCCAATCTTCCGCACATATTACTACATTATCAGCAAAGAGCATGTTCCAAGGCAGCTGCCTTTGTATCTTCTCACTTATCATATCCAAGACAACCACAAACAAAAAGGGGCTCAACACTGACCCTGGTACAGGCCACCATGCACTGGAAATTCCCTGCTGTAGCCCCATTTGGGTTTTACTGTTGTAGTCACTGTCAAGGCTGGATCCCCACTTTGAACTTTAGGGTACAAATGTAGGGGCCTGCATGAAAACTTTTAAGCTTAACTACCAGCTTAGCTCTGGTTCCGCTGCCATCATTTCAATTTTTCCCTCCCTGGGAAGCCTTGAAAAACCTTCACCAATTCCCTGGTGAATACAGATCCAAACCCTGGGATTTTAAAACAAGGAGAAATTAACCATTCCCCCTCCTTCCTCCCACCAACTCCTGGTGAATACAGTTCCAACCCCCCTGGGATCTACAACAGGGAGAAATTAACCATCCCCCCTCCTTCCTCCCACCAACTCCTGGTGAATCAAGATCCAAACCCCTTGGATCTTAAAACAAGGAAAAATCAATCAGGTTCTAAAAAGAAAGCTTTTAATTAAAGGAAAAAAGGTAAAAATCATTTCTGTAAAATCAGTATGGAAATTAACCTTACAGGGTAATTAACTTAAAGAGCTCAGAGGACTCCCCTCTAGTCTTAGGTTCAAAGTACAGCAAACAAAGATAAACACTCTAGTAAAAGGTACATTTACAAGTTGAGAAAAACAAAGGAAAACTAACACGCCTTGCCTGGCTATTTACTTACAAGTTTGAAATAGGAGAGACTTGTTTAGAAAGATGTGGAGAACCTGGATTGATGTCTGGTCCCTCTCAGTCCTGAGAACGAACACACTCCCAAACAAAGAACACAAACAAAAGCCTTCCCCCCCCCCAAGATTTGAAAGTATCTTGTCCCCTTATTGGTCCTTTAGGGGAGATGCCAGCCAGGTTACCTGAGCTTCTTAACCCTTTACAGGGAAAAGGATTTTGGAGTCTCTAGCCAGGAGGGATTTTATAGTACTGTACACAGGACAGCTGTTACCCTTCCCTTTATAGTTATGACACGCCCCCCAAATCACAGATAGTGTTGGACGTTTGGTTCCACACTGGCTGTGATTTCTTCCTGGAGTTCTAGGAGAAAACAGAGTTAATAAGTCACATGTACCTTTAGACATACTACTGATTATATAAAAACTAACAATATGTTTTATTTCAAGAACAACTGTTAACCAGTTAACTCTGGGAAACTTTTTCGGGAGAGTGCATCAGCCACTTTGTTAGAAGCTCCCGAAATGTGTTGTATTTCAAAATTAAAATTTTGGAGAGCTAAACTTCACCGAAGAAGTTTTTTGTTATTTCCCTTGGCGGTATGAAGCCACTGTAGCGCAGCATGATCTGTTTGTAGTTGGAAACGCCGTCCCCAAACATATGGGCGTAGCTTTTTCAGCGCGTACACAATGGCATAGCATTCCTTTTTGCTGATTGACCAATGGCTTTTCCTCTCAGACAGTTTCTTACTGAGTAACACGACAGGATGGAATTTTTGATCCGGTCCTTCCTGCATTAAAACTGCTCCCACGCCTCGCTCGGACGCATCTGTGGTTACTAGGAACGGTTTGTTAAAGTTTGGGGCCCTTAGCACAGGGTCAGACATGAGTGATGCCTTAAGCTGGTTAAAGGCCTTTTGACACTCATCAGTCCACTGAACTGCATTTGGCTGTTTTTTTTGGGTTAGGTCTGTTAGCGGGGTGGCGATTTGGCTGTAGTGGGGTACAAATCGCCTATAATATTCAGCCAAGCCTAAGAAGGATTGGACCTGTTTTTTAGACTTTGGAACTGGCCACTTTTGGATAGCATCCACTTTGGCCTGTAGGGGATTTATAGTTTTTTGACCCACCTGGTGCCCCAGGTAAGTTACTGTGTTTTGGCCTATTTGACACTTTTTAGCCTTAACAGTTAGTTCTGCCTGCTGGATGCGCTTGAAAACTTTTTTTAGGTGCTCCAGGTGCTCTGCCCATGAATTAGAAAAAATGGCCACATCATTGAGGTAGGCAACTGCAGATTCTTCCAATCCTGCTAGGAGACCATTTACAAGTCTTTGGAAGGTGGCGGGTGCATTTTGCAACCTGAAAGGGAGTACATTGAATTTATACACCCCTGCCTGGGTGACGAAGGCTGACCTTTTTTTAGCGGGTTTATCTAGTGGTACTTGCCAGTACCCCTTGGTTAAGTTCAAAGTAGAGATGAATTGGGCATGTCCCAATTTCTCCAATAGCTTATCTGTGCGTGGCATTGGATAGTTGTCAGGACGAGTTACAGCATTTAGCTTACGGTAGTCCACGCAAAAGCGTATTTTCCCATCTGGTTTGGGAACTAGAACCACTGGAGATGCCCATGCACTCTTAGAGGGGTGGATTATACCCATCTGTAGCATGTCCTGGATCTCCCTTTATATAGCAGTTTTGGCATGAGGTGACTCCCGGTAGGGTGGGGTTCTAATAGGGTGAGCATTACCTGTGTTAATGGAGTGGTATGCCCGTTCGGTTCATCCTGGAGTGGCTGAGAAAATTGGTGCAAAGCTTGTGCACAGCTCCTTGATCTGCTGTCGCTGCAGACGTTCAAGGGTCGTGGAGAGGTTCACCTCTTCCACGCCACCATCCTTTTTTTCTTCGTAGTAGACACCTTCAGGCCACTCTGCGTTATCTGTTTTCTGGGCTGTAAACTGGCAAACGTTTAATTCTTTGGAATAAAAGGGCTTAAGAGAATTAACATGGTATACCTTAGGCTTTAAGTTGGAGGTGGGGGAGGCTATGAGATAGTTAACAGCTCCTAGGTGCTCCTGGACCGTGAATGGTCCTTCCCACGATGCTTTCATTTTATGGACCTGGAGCGCCTTTAAGACCATGACTTGGTCTCCTACTTTGAAGGACCGTTTTTTGGAATGTTTATCATACCTGGCCTTTTGCTCTTTCTGAGCATTCTTTAGGTTTTCTTTAGCAAGGGCTAAAGAGTGTCGGAGGGTGCTTTGTAGGTTACTTACAAAGTCTAGAATGTTAGTTCCTGGAGAAGGCATAAATCCCTCCCATTGCTGCTTCACCAACTGTAATGGCCCCTTAACCTCGCGGCCATACACAAGTTCAAATGGTGAAAACCCTAAACTGGGATGTGGTACAGCCCTGTAGGCAAAAAGCAACTTCTGCAACACTAGGTCCCAATTATTGGAGTGTTCATTTACAAATTTACGTATCATGGCCCCCAAAGTTCCATTAAACCTCTCCACCAGGCCATTGGTTTCATTGTGGTAAGGGGTGGCAACCAAGTGATTCACCCCATGAGCTTCCCACAGGTTTTCCATGGTCCCTGCCAGGAAATTAGTTCCCGAATCTGTAAGGATGTTGGAGGGCCAACCTACCCTGGCAAAAATGTTTGTTAATGCCTGGCACACACTTTTAGCCCTGGTGTTGCTTAAGGGTACTGCTTCCGGCCATCGGGTAGCAAAATCCATGAAAGTCAGTACGTACTGCTTTCCTCTGGGTGTCTTTTTTGGGAAAGGACCCAGAATATCCACAGCTACGCGCTGAAATGGGACTTAATTATGGGTAGTGTCTGGAGAGGGGCTTTAACCTGGTCTTGGGGCTTTCCCACTTGTTGGCACACCTCACAAGACCGGACATATTTAGCAACGTCCTTGCCCATTCCCTCCCAGTGGAAGGACTTCCCCAACCGGTCTTTGGTTCTGTTCACCCCAGAATGGCCACTGGGATGATCATGGGCTAAGCACAAGAGCTTTACCCGATACTTAGTGGGAACTACCAACTGTCTTTGAGGATGCCAGTCTTCCTGGTGCCCACCAGAAAGAGTCTCCTTGTATAGAAGTCCTTGTTCTACAACAAACCGGGATCGGTTAGAAGAGCTGAGAGGTGGTGGGGTGCTCCGCGCCGCCGCCCAAGCTTTCTGAAGGCTGTCATCTGCTTCCTGCTCGGCCTGGAACTGTTCCCTTGATGTTGGAGACATCAGTTCCTCCTTGGACTGTTGACTGGGGCTTGGTCCCTCTGGAAGCGATGCAGGTGCTGGGGCTGTTTCCATTGACTGTGAACCGCTGTCCGCTGGTGCACTATGTGGTATCTCAGGCTCTGGCTGAGCCTCTTGGGTAGGGTAATCTGCTGCTTCCGACAGGTCAGGCTCGCTGGTGCCCTCTGGCATTGGAGTTGTAGACGGGTTTTCAAGCGCTGGACTCAGGGCTCGCAATGGTTCTGGTGCTGGTTGCGTTGCCAGTTCCGGTTCTGGGACTGGCTTTGGCAGGGTCTCTGGGATTGGATCCACTATGGCTGTTGCAGTCGTTGGCAGGGGATCCAGTTCCACCACCTTTGTCTGGGTCTCCGGTAACACAGACGGGGCCCTGGTGGACGGCTCAGGAACAGGGATGGGGGTGAAAGCTTGCTTAGCCTGTCTGCGGGTGACTATTCTCCCCAGCGATAAGCTGCTGCAGCATGACTGAGGGCTGAATCACTGCAGGCTCTGTTGGAGAGGTGAGTCAGGGCAGCTGAGTGAGCAGCTCTGCTCCGGCTGCAGATTTGCCTCACAATTATGGAATCAGTGTATGAGTTAAAAAAAATTGGAAAAGTCCATTTCCTTTTATTTTATGCCACATAAAATGCCACCTGTGAGGTAAACCCATCTGTGTAAGTGTCTATTCTTTATTAAGCCATAATATTATAGGCAGAACTGGTAGTGCCACCTATTATTAAGGCTGCCTGACACCTCTCATAACAGCACCTGGTTTCAGTTGCTTACACTTTGCCAAACTGACAGTTTGTGCTAAAATTTTCCACGCTGGGTGTCTGTCTCATGCTGACTTTTTTATAAAAAAATCCCCATGTAAAATAATTCTTGAAACTTTTTCTCTAAAAAGTGCCCCTCCTAAAGCTTTGGAGAAGGGTCTTGAAATTTGGCAAAAAGGAGGCCTTTGTGCCAGAAATCTGCCTTTTGCCATCCCCTTTAAGATCTGTCCAAAGCTGGCCAAGTTACAAGCCTTTGAAAAATTTCAGTTCAGACATGTTCAGTAGAGATTTGTTAGTGCTTCTTGTGGGAAAAAATTTCCAAAGATTCATCCTCACTGAGCATGCTCAGTGCAGTCTGACCAGACCATGCATGCACCATCCCCATAGAGCAAGTAAGAATGCTCCAGCCCAGGGCTACAGAACTCAGAAGGACTTTCCCTGTAATAGCTGCTCTGGACCAGAGTGTGTGGCTGTGTAGTGCAACTGGCAGGGAGCCTGTCTCTCCTGTGTGCTTACTCACCCCCTTGATGGCACCCAGGCAGTGTGGAGGAGGAAGCCATCTGATTCAAAGGCAGAAGGAAGAAAAGTTGGACAAGTGGACAGGAAAAGGAGATTGGGACTGTAGGGGAGGGAGAGAAACTGTGACTGGGAGTTGGTAGGAAGAGACCATTACTGGGAGCCAGTGAGGGAAATGGAGGGTGGAGAGACTGGGAGTATGATGGTAGGGGAGAAACACTGACATCAGCTGAGAATCTGGGAGGAGACTGTAACTAGGAACCAATGTCTGGGAGGGATCAGGGGCAAGGTGGGAGGAAAGACAACTCTAACAAAGACCTGAGGTGTGGCTGGAGAACTGGACAGAGAGACTAGGACAAAAAGCCAAGGAATGTGTTTGGTGGGAGACTGAGGGCTTTTCTACACTTACAGCACAGCAGCTGTGCTGCTCTAGCACTTAGTGAAGACATTGCCTATGCAAATGGAAGAGCTTCTCCCGTTGGCGTAAGTAACCCACCTCCAAGAGCAGTGGTCGCTATGTCGATGGGAAACACTCTCTCGTTGACATAGCACTGTCTACACTGGGAGTTAGGTTAGTATAACTTCGTCACTCAGGCGTGTAGTTTTCCTTATGCCAATACAACTTTGTAGTGTAGACCTGGGCTGAGATTGGATGAGGTGCCTGCGGTGGCAGATGGGGACTGGAAAATGGGTTGGGGGGAGACAGATTGGATGAGCAGCTGGGAGGACTGCCTGGGCTAAGAGATTGGTGTTGGAGGGCAGAGAGACTGAAAGCCATGGGGGAGAGGGATGAGAATTGGGCAGTGAGAACAGAGGGAGAGACAAGAACTGGCTGGGCAAGGAGAATGGGTCTAGGACAAGAACTGGGGTGAGGAAGAGAAAGCACAGGGAGAGGCTGGAGGTGATGGGGCAGAACGGCTCAAGTTTGGGAGAACAGGCAAAAGGGTCTATGTCCACTAAAGAAACCCAAGATTCCTGAGTCTCTCAATAAATATTTGTGAAACCCATTGGCAGTGGCTCATTCCCCTGTAGTGCTGGTCCACATAGAAGATGACAATTGCTAGAGCTACTCCATTAACTCAAATGGCAAAGATCTGTGTGATGCATCTAAAGGTTCCAATCCTGATGAACCACATAGGTGTCAATATGACAGTTCCTGTGCACTGAATGAGGCAGGGGTCTTGTGGGAAAAAATAGTAAGTGATCATGTAATTAAAGAAGGTATAATATGTACACACGGCGGGGGGGGGGGGGGGGGGGGGGAGGCGGGCGCAATTCAAGGTTGAACAGATTACCTTAATTCTGGCATTTTCTAACTTTAAAGTGGTTGACTTTGCAAGCTTAATCATGTTCTTTTATCATAGTTTTTTTGTGTATAATATAAATTAATACCATAATGCCATCAGGACAAATTCTTATGCTGTCAATTATCAGCTTGTGAAAAGAGAAGCTTAGAATTTTAGCACCCATTGTATGACTGAGCACTTTCATTAACATTGTATGAATTATATGAAATCACCTAAGACAGCAAGTATTACTTTAGCTCTACAGTATGTACAGAGTTTTCAACCTTGGGTGCCTCATGCTAGGAAATCAACTTTTCCGAGGTGCAGAGCTCATGCACACTCACTGATTTGGATCGGAGCTGCAGGACTCAATAACTCTGAAAATTGGGCTACTTATTTAGGTACCTAAGTATAGCTCAGATGCCTAACTTTAAAGGAATTAATATAGGCCCTTATTCATCAAAACACTGGAAGATTTTCAGTGATTCAAATTGGACTTATTTGCACCTGTTCTATTTGTGCATTTGAAAGTCTTCCCAGTAAACCCAGGATTAATTTAAGCACATCACCCATCCTTAGTCAGCAAATGTGGCTTATTTGGGATGTAAGCACATACATTATCCTTGGAGATATTTACTTTTGTTTAGTCCATGATTCAGTAAAGGATTTAAGCACATTCTTGAGTTCTTTACTGAATCATGGGCTAAACAAAAGTAAATATCTCCAAGCATAATGTATTCCTCTGAGACTTAAAATCATAACATTCACTTATAGGATTTGCTATTTAAATCATAAGGTTTGCAAATATTTAACCTTACGAGGTTTTCGCAGTACTTCTTACACTGAGGAATACAACTGTAAAGTTTATTACTTGCAGGCCGCAAATGTAAAGATTTCATAACATCCCCTTAATTGGCATGTTTCTCATTCTGCGGGGGTGTGACAACTAATGATTCATTCTACCACAATAATATTAAGAAAGTACATTTCACATATCATAGTGATACATAGATTAGTGTTGTAACACATGAAACTATTACACAAAAAACCTCTGAAGGTAAACTAAAGTATAACACTTAAATAACATACTTATATTTTATAAATAAAATGTATATTCCTCTAAAGCGGCTTATACTTTCTTTAGCTTCTATAATAAAAGGATTTTGGTTAGCATGCATGCACTATAATTTGAAAATGGCTTTGCTACATGTAAGCACAGCTTTTTATCTTCTTTTTTAAACACATGGGGTCTTAGGGAAAGTTCAAAATGTTCTGGTATCTGACCTCTTTTTCACTCATTGGTCCAGATTTTCTCAGGAGACCCTTCTCTAAGACAAGTGAGTTTTCTGTTCTCATCTGAATGGGTCAATCTTAGATTCTACCTCCAACTGTCTCAGTTGTCTGTCCTGATCTAGTATGATTGATGATTCCTTGTCTTACCTGTGAGCCTTTTGGTAGTCTGTATGTCGGAAGCTTCTCTGAAAACAGGGAGACTTCTATTACTCTTATTCCCTTCTCATCTTCAGCAAACAATTCTACTTCATCTTTTCGTACAAGTTAGGTCTCCTTCTGCTCCTTTAGGTTGCCTTTTAGCCTCCTGTCTAGTCCAAAAAGGTCTGTGTGTGGGGGAAGGGGAGGGGAAGTCTTCCTTTCACACCATTATGTTCTGCTCTCTGACCATATTAGGCAGCTCAAGGTGGAGATAGGCCAAAGCATTGGTCCTTCACTGTTTCTTACGCTACCAGGGGAATCTGGTTTATGTGCTTCTCCCTATTACCCCCGCGTATGGAATACAGGGCTTCACCAGAGTCCATTCACAGGGGTGGAGGTTTATCACCACGGCTATTCAGATAGGTGAAGTGAGATTTTGGGTCCTCCTGTTATGTGGGTAGAGACAGGAATTTTTGTTGTGTCAGCTGTTTTACTTTTGATTATCCTCCTTGATTTTCAGATGCTCTTTGATTATTTCATACATGCAGCATAACGAACTACAATTAAAGACAGTCACCCCAAGGCTCTTCCCAGCAGACTTTATGAGTTCCTGAAGCCTGTGCTTGGGTATGACTCTCTCCTAGCCTTGTGCCTTGGGAGGGAGAGGATAGGAAAGCCTTTCAGATTGAATAGAGTGAACTATCCAAACATGTGTGCAATGTTGGATCAGTTAAGGGAGCTTAGCCCACTTTTGTCAGTAAAGTACAACCTAATATCTGTATATAGGATTTATCAAAACTAAGCACACTAGGCTCTGTTTTCATTTTTCTCAGAGTGCATCCTCATTTAAACTCCTGTTCAAAGAAAGAACTTGGAATACCAAATCTCTTATGCAGCCTGAAAATAGTCTAGTTCCCCACAGAAATGATTATTTGTCCACAGAAGGCTCAAACACTTATTTTCTAATATCCTATATATTGTATGAGGAAATATAGCACAATTCGGAAACCTTCGGGATTTGCAGACTTGGCCCTTATGATATTGTTTAGGTACACATATTTTTGGATGGAATATTACTGCATTTCACTGCTTTGAAGGATGAAAATCAGTTGGAATTTTTATTTCCATATCATCTGAGTCAATGAGTGTTTGACTTGCCATATTGCAAGAATGGAACTTTTTCACAAATGGTTTCTCGCTATCTTCAGATTAAGCTTCATAAATATCATGGAGTTGTCTCTGGCCCTTATTTTTGAGAAGAATGGCTGTGTGTTCACACTCTGGGGAAGGCTCATTATTGAGTGCAGTGAGGAGTGCTGCTAACCATTCACTGTTATTTAAAACAGCCATAGTCAATGGTCGTTTTAAGAACATTAAACAATGATGATCATCTGTCTTTTAGCTTTGTTTAGGCATTTGCCATGGCAAAGTTGAAATAATATAGTACACCGAATTTGGATTTGCTTGATAATTTGTTCATCCCCTTAACATGGGGTCACACTGCTTTGCTGCCAGTAGTTTGACCCAGTATTTCCAGTATAGTGAATCAACTAGTGGGCTTTGGGGGTGAATGGACTGGCCCCATGCTTACCCATACTTGGCTCATATAATTCTTGAGCCCATTTGGAGGGTGTGAGGGAGTTAAATAAAATTTGCTGGTGACCATGTGTCTTGTTAATGCAATGAATGGCTCCATGTTGCTTCAAAGCAGTGGCATTGGAACAATTTGTATAGCAGGGGTGCTGAAAGCCATTGAACAAAGCTGTAAACCCTGTATATGATGGAAACAACTTCAAGCCACGGGGTGCGGCCACACGAACAGAATTACTAGTTCCAGCACCCTTACCCAATGCTTTCCCTTAGGACATCAGGAAAATTGCAAACAGCGAGCTTTTAAAGAGATGCCATTATTGAAGCATTTTCTATTTTTATGTAACTGTTTCTGGTTGGTTTGTTGGTTGTAGTGTTCTGTACCATTTTACTAGAAGGACCCCCAAGGAATAACATTGAACCTAAAATACTATGTTTTTGTCCATCACAATGAATAGAATGATAAATTTAGGTTTATCTGGATGTCTGAATCACATTTTCAGTGGTAGGTTATTTGTATCTGGGTGAAGGGCTTTTGTTGCACTCATTTCATTGCTAGGTTAGTGGGACTGTTCATAGGCATGCATGATAAAGCTGTAAAAGAGACACAAATGTGTTCAACAAACTATTAATTAAAAAAAAAATTAAAAATGCTTATTTAATACAATTTTTATAACACTATCAAATATGCCAAGTACAACATTATTACAGTAGAGATTGCTCTAAAATTTACAGGGTAATGACAGCCCATCACAAAGGGTTATGGTTATCAATTCCTAATTCAGTGTTTAGCCAACCTAGCCAGTACAAATAGATGACAAATTACCCAAGTCAGTATAAAAATAATAGAACAACTTTGACATACAACCCAAGTGGAAGCCAAGTAAGTTGAGCAGGACAGATGAGATGATTCTGAATGGAGTAATAAAACAAAACTATTGTGTTGAATCTATAAAGCTCATAAAAGCAAGAGGAATCTTTAAGTTGAACTGAGAGCACAACTCTTGGAGGCTATTATCCCTGCAAAAGAAAAAGCTGTTATCGGCAATTCTTTTAAAGGTTAGAGCTATATTCAGCAATAGGTCACGGAAAACTGAAGTGGTAAAGTGTCACTCTGACACCAGAAAGAGTCACCTCATAGCTCAGCTGTTGCATAGGGCTTTTATCTGAAAAATGGTGTTATTGAACAATAGTAACAGAGGATCATACAAAATAGGATCATCACATTTTTTCCCCCTGTCGTTATTGTAGTCAGAAAAGAAAACAGTACCAAAAGTTACTAACACGGTGGGGCTTTATGTTGGTTACTGCAAAATAGAGTAACCCAAAAAAGTAAATATATTTTATTACAAATCAAGGCCTTGATATTATGCCTGTCCATTAAAATCAATGGCAAAGCTTCCACTGATTTCAGTAGGAGCAAGATTGGACCCTAATACCCTTAGTTTTCAAGGCCCCGGGCATATTTGATGTCCAAGCACTGATAAATAGCAATGAGCATGCTAATTGACTAACAGCATATTTTTTTCAATAACAAGGTATGAATGCTGATGAAATACATTTTGCTGTTACAAACTTGTGGCTCAGACTTAGTAGTCAAAGTTGAGAGAAAGGCCCACCCTTACTCCCCTGTACAGACTAGGGTTAGCCTTGTCCATATGCTGGCTCTGGGTACAGGAAGAGCATGGGAGCTGCCAAAATGATCTACTCTCCACCATGAGCAAATGAGTGAAGAGGGGCAGGGAATTGGCTGAGCCATGGCTCTGGTCCCTTCCCATGTGCCATGGAGTAAGTTGCCCTCTGAAAAGGATATAAAACATATTTCCTCCCCAGAACAAGAGGGGAGCAGAGGAGGATTCCCCTCCCCACAAACACTTTTCCAATTCCTTCATGTTAGCTTTGTCTGTTACAGCTTTCCCCCTATTCTATTTTGTTTCTTACAGCTATCCCCTTACTCCATTTTGTTTTTGTTCTCCTCCTGTAGCCACCCCTCCCTGGCTGTTAAGTTGTTTACCAGGGCCACTGCCCTTCTCAAAGGGAGGGCCCCTTAAGTTGTTTACCAAGAGTCATTGCCCTTCTCAAAGGGATGGCCACTTGTGCTGTGTGCTAAGTGGGACCACTGCCCTGTTCAAAGGGTTGGTCCTGTTATCACCTTGTTAAACCTGGGCTCGGTGTAGGGTAGGCAATGTCCAGAGCTGCAAGACCTAATTTGTTTTTGAGATCCTGGGCATGAGTCATAGGCCTCATGTGCTTTTGAGTCCTGAGGTGTGAACTCACGCCTATGGTCCAGGACTCTGGCCAGGCACGTCTCTATGCTCACCTGCAGTTTTTCCCTGTATCTCCTCCCCTGTGACAGAAGGAGCCTATCAGGGACAGGTGGGGAAACTGCCTGAGTTTGCCTTTAAGAACAGGCATTTTTGAAACAAACATCAGAAAGGTTCCTGCATTGCTACCTGGTCTGATCAGCCAGGGGTTCTGGGGGGTCCTTTCTCTGCTCTCGTTTTATTTTTGAGCATACCCCTGTTTTTAACCCTCCCCCCCACGAAGAACGAATTGCTGCCTGAGAGACCTCCTGATTATCAAGACCATACCGAGCCCTCCTTGCTTCTTCTAATGTTGTTGCTGCTTCTGCCTTTGCTGCTGCCTTGGGGACTGGTAAGAATCCCTCTGTGAAACTTTCTATACTTTTATTTTATTACTTTAGCTGCTGGGTCTGTTTCCCCAGCACACAGACTCAAGCTAAACCTTGGTCTGTGTCTTAAAATCTCTCTTAAACTCCTTGGTCTGTATCTGTAATCTGTTTCTTGCTTTGCAGTGCCTTTGCTGATAGAAATAAGCCTGTGCCTTCCTGGACTGTATCCTGGGCTGCCAGCTTGCAGCCACCCCCCTCCCGCTCCCCCCGCTTGCAGCCACCACTAGTTAAATCCCTCTGCCCCCTTGGAGCTGTATCCTGGGCACACACCACTCTGCCCTCTGGAACTACCCCTAGCATAAGGTGCACCCATTAGGTTAGTTTTGTCCTTTAGTCTAGATAAGTTGTAATTTTATTTTGCATAGCTGTAGTTAAGTTAGAAAATAGGTTTAGAAAATTGGTTGCATTGTACCCTGTAAGTTAGACTTAAAGAATTGTTGCATTGTGTTTTGTTACTTGCTAATTTGTGTAGTTTTGGTTAAGTTAAATCATAGATAAGATTTTGCTGTGTTTTGTATAATTGTCTCTCTGCTGTTTAAACTTGCAGCCTATCTGTTCTGTGTCTCCCCACTGTATTGTACCCCACTATTGAAACCCCCTATCCCATTTACTAGAAGAACCCCCCATCTATTGTAAACACCCTATACACCCCATCCCATCGTATTTCATTGTTAAATTCCCACCACTTCCTTTTTCCTTTAATAAAGAAATTAATTGGCACCCCACCTGTGTGGTAATTACTCCCCAAGATCCCATATACCTGCTGGCAGGGACAGGCTTAAACACCAGCTTACTCTGGGCTGAGCCTAGCGACAGCTAGCTTTCAGTGACAGGGTGAAGGTGCTTATTGCACTCAGAGGACCAGACTGGGTTACCGTTACTCATGCTGAATGTAGACAATGAGAGTGCCTGCGAGTAAGGTACTACTCAATATGAGTTAAGCGCATTACCATCTGGCCTTAAAAAACCTCTCTGGTAGGTTACCACCATACTGGAGCAAGGGAGGAGCAGAGAGGGAATTGTGTCCCCAAAGTGAGTTTCTGAGATACGGCACCTCCTGTAGTTATTACCGGGGTGGTAGAGCTTACTCACTACCTCTTGCTCAAGGTTATGCCTGAAGGTACAATGTAATCCTTATGCTTATACATAAAAAAAAGTACCTAGGACAAAACTCTACTCTCAATTGAATTAGCAGCGCTTCTTCTGAAGTCAGTGGGATCGGCATATGTGAAGGTGAAGGTAGAATAATGCTCACTGATTGTTTTACTGGAGTATAAATCATGTGAGTCTTTGTGAAGATTTTTTTTTAAATGGAGGGTAAAAGAAATACAAAGAATGGGAGAAATTGAGCAACTTTATTCACACACTGATTAGCATCTTACTCTTATTAAAGTCAATATGGAGTGAAGTCCTGGAGAAAGGGTGGCACAATCTGGTCCAAAGTGTAAATGATGGCTTCAGTTTGATAAATTTAATTCTCATAACCTAAACTGGATCACAGTCTAACCTTTTCAGAGCTTCTCTCTATCTACCCAGCATCTGTTTTATTTGACATTTTAACAGCATCTGTTTTCAGTTATCGGATGTCTCTGTTTCATTCTCTTAACGTCTATTGAGAATAGGCCTTTTTTTAAAACTTTCTGACATCTCAAATCAGTGTGGAGATCTAGTGTAAGTGACTGTCTTTTATGCAGGCTGGGTCTGAGCACAGAAGGTAGCACTACACAAGCAAGGAAACTTGTACTTATTAAATAACATTTTAATTCCTACTTTTCTTGAGACAATAAGATGGATCTCTACCTCTCAATCGCTATATAAGACCATCTTCCCATCTGAATCTTAGTCCTGGCAGAGGCAACATGAGCAACTAAATCTTTTGCCTGTGCTCCGAGAGATTAATTTCTTGACAATAATCTGCTGTTCCTAAGTATTCAGATTGGGGAAGACAAAATAGTGCTTTTCAAAGGGAAACAGCTTTTTAGCTAATCGTAAACCATTTATGGTATAGGCCTGTCTTTAGTGAGACCAGGCTCATTATTTATCATCTGTGTTGTCTGGTACCCATTAGGGATTTAGAGAGAGTTTCACTGGCCTAGAGGTAATAGGAGTTAAACCATTTAATGAAAGTGCTTATCTTGAAGGCTTACAATATTCAGCTTCTACTAATAATTTGGGACAATTGTATCAACTTTATTGACATACAGTAGAACCTCAGAGTTACGAACACCTGGGGAATGGAGGTTATTCATAACTCAAATGTTTGTAACTCTGAACAAAACATTATGGTTGTTCTTTCAAAAGTTTACAACTGAACATTGACTTAATACATCCTTGAAACACAGTACTCTACTATATTATATAGATAGATCGATAGATAGATAGATCTTTGTCTCTGCTGCTGCCTGATTGCATATTTCCGGTTTCAAGTGAGATGTGTGGTTGACTGGTCAGTTCGTAACTCTGGTCTTCGTAACTCTGAGGTTCCATTGTAATATTGATTTGAGCAGTATGTGAAGGTGTTTGTCTTGGCATTGAAAAACAGTGAAACCAGTTCTCTGAGACTGAAATGCTGGAATATGAGTTGAAGGAATAGTCCTTGTGCTACTTACAGTTGTTCAAAGATTCAGGATTACATTGTGGCCTGTGTTGTTCAAGGGCATAAGGCTGCGCCCACACAAGAAGGAGCCAAGAGTGGGCAGCCATGGGGAGTGAATAAGAGCTTTGCCCCCACTTCCAAAATGCACCAGCCAGCACAGCTGAGTGGCACAGGATGCAGGATAGTTATCTAATACGGGTGAGGACGACTAATACACATTGTGCAACTACTGCATGTTGCAGTGGGGAAAATAGTGCTAATGCTGTCCAAAGTGCACAATAGTTATGTGCCCTTCAGACAAATAATATTTAAATTCCAAAGCTATATGTGACCACAGAGAATGTTAGGGGTAGTAAATCTGTTATGGATTTCTGTTGTGATTCACCCTTGTCATCCTAATAGGAAGAGTAAGCCTGGTTTGATAATAAGTGCTGAGAAGTCAATAGGAAATTGTATATGAATACCAACAGATGTGTTATAGGTAGTTGTCCCAGTGTTACCTACTTCCTTGCAAGAACATCTAGCGACTAATATACATTTGTACTTGGGAAAATGGTTCTGATCTTGGTCCAACTGGCAAGGCTAAAAGATTAAATTGTGCTCATTTAGAAATGGCAGTATAAAACAATACAGAATCTCATTGAACTAGAGCGCTTTTCGGTGCATGTAAACATAGCACATAATACATAAGATATGATGACAAGATGATACTTTCCAAGGGTGCAAAGGGCAAGCGAAAGCCTATGCAATTCTGAAGTTCCAGTTAAGCTCTCAAAATAGGTATTGAGTGATGCATATGCCTTGTATGTCACTGCTTCACAGGAGTGAATTTCACCCCAAGTTAGCAAAAACAAAAGCCCATGACATAGTACTTAAAACTCAGTCTCAATCAATTAGTTCCTTGCCGCTTGAATCTATGTCAAATATATCCTTTGCATTCTTCTGATAGAACAAATAATGTAAGAATCATAAGCAAGTACAAGGAATATTATTACTGACCTAATGCTGTGACTATAAACTGCTCTGATGATTTGGCTTTGAATATTTGAAAACACTCATGTGTGTCATTCGGATGACCTGATGACTATAATAAGAGCAGTGGATTTTTTTATTTCTTCATTTTACACTGTGTAGGTAACAATCTTAGCCTGGAAAGAAAGATAATGATCATCTACCATCAGAGCAATCATAATTCATAGACTGAACACCATTCCTACACTTTAGCATTATTCCATTTTTCTGACATATTGAGCAAATAAGTCATTTTCCACTCCCCCTTTATTCTAAACATGGACATGTTTTTATATTTTTGTTGTAGACAGTGAATTTTAATATTGTTGCCTTATTTGTTTAGAAGTGACAGAAGACCTTTTATAACAATTTGCAGATGAAATAAAAGAACATATTCACTGAGTCTTGGCATGGGCATGTTTCTAGAGAATGATCTTTGTTTTGTTCAGGGATTTTTAATCCTGCATGATTCCCTTACTTAGGGACAACAGTTTCTTAGTCTGTTACCCCATTTGTGTCACTCCAGTTTTCAGCATTGATAATTTCCTGACTGATCGTTGGAAGGAAAAAAACATTCTCCAATGTACATTGCTTGTATAGTCTCAGAAATTGCACTGACAGTTCTGAGAAATTCTTACTGATAGCAACAGAAAAATCAAGGTAATGAATGATTCATGACAATTATTTATTTGATGATTTAGATAACCATGCTAAAAGATGATGTTTCCATAAGAATCTCATGTACCTCATCAGATGTACTGAAAATACTTAAAGTCCAAATAACTGTTTTCAATTTAGTTTATGGAAGGAAAAGGACTATATTGTTAGAATCACACCTGGACAAACTAATCAACATTTACAATTTGTTTTTGAAAGAGAGCTCCTCTGCCCTACATATACATAATCTAAAATTGCTTCTCACCCATCCCCATCCATTTGTTTGTTCCATCCATGTGTTGTATCTTGTCATTATCATGCACTGTAAGCTCTCTAGGCTAAGGACTGATTTTTTTTTTAACTACATCTGTTCAACACCTAATAAAACAGGGCCCGATCCCTAATTGCGGGTTCCCATGCTACTTTGCTATAATTAATATTACAGAAGTTCTACTCCCATTCTTATCAGAAGTAAATGACAGGAACCAAAGTTATTCAATATGAATTTGTCTTAAACAGGCTTGGAAAACGTTTCTATTTCAATTCAAATACATCTTTCTGTAAATTTAGTGCAGTCAATTTTTTTCTATCAAAACTTTTTTCCAGTGGAAAATTGAGTTGACAACAAAGCAAATTTTGACCTTTTAATGAAAACTCAAATGCCTCAAAACTGAAAACCCCAAAATTCTATTCAGAAATGCCATCATGGTGCTTCATGGGAGTTGTAGTTCAGGTGATTCATGCTCCCATTGTCCTCCAGTCAGGAAGAGAACAATAATGCAAGCACTTTTTTCATAGATTAGCTGTGTGCACAGTGTAGATCATCCCTTGCTGAAAAGATATCAAGAGGCAGTATTCTGTAGCAATCCATGCAGAAGTAACTGTGAAGAAGGAAATTATAAATGTGGAGTTGGGGTTTACACCATGGATAAGGTGTGCATAAAAAAAGTGCTCACAAGAGGCACTTGTGGGAGGAGCAGACTAACAGATGAAGATTGACAACATTGATAGAGCAAAGAAGGTGGTCAATGTGGTATAATAGTGTGTGGGGGGAAACCCTAAAATAAATCCATTTAAACAATCGGGATGTTTAAAGACATGACATTTTGGTTAGAATAAAACCACGTACAATAAAACTTATCCTGTATTTCTTATGGTATGATATCTAAATAGTGTTTTGCTTCTCATCTATAACCTCAGAGCGATGATATTCTTTTTAAATTCTAAAAACCACAGCATAATGCAGTAATTCCCAAATAAGATTCATGGACCACTGGTGGTCCACAGAAAGATGGCTGATCACAGGATGCTGGCTTTCCTTATTTAAATACATCCCTCATTACTTTTTAATGTAAGCATTTTCTGTAGTTGCTACAGGAATATTATTGGAACATGAACTCAAGGGCGGGTGGTGTATGTGATCATATGGGGGAGATGGTCCAACAGGCATACTGTCTTAATATGTAGTCCACACTAAGAAGAAGCTTGAGACCCACAGGTCTACTGTGACTTAGGTGTTAGGATTAAGGTCCTCAAATATACCCCCAAATTCCTGTGAACATTTGGAGATGAACTTTAATCACTCCTCCTACCTTTATTGTGTTTGGATTTCAGTTTCAAAATCATCTTTGAACTTAAAAACACAACCAGGAGAGGGCCTATATTCCCTTGGTATTTAGAAAATGCAAAGTCATTTATGTTACGTTATTTATTACACATAAGACGTTCTGTTTTATTTACTAACTTATGTCAGAGGAATTTTGAAAATACTGAGCGGGACAGACTACCTCACCTACACTCACAACAAGTATGTCCCTTGTTGAGTTTGCAGAGCTTTCATGAAAAATGAAGTGTTTCTTGAGAAACATTTCACGTTAGTTAACATTCAAATAAAGCTGAGAACAATGTTTTTTCCTGCTGACTTTATGAATATGGATGTTTTATAGCAGCTTTAAATGGTGTATTTTTGAGTTGATTTGGTTGGACTAGTCCCATGATTTGTCACAAGATTCTGGTTCCCTTACTGTCTGAGCTTACCCAATTAAGTTAGGGAGGTGAAGAGGCCATTTGACAGTGTTTTATTGTGGTTAAGCCGCTATGTAAATCTTTTTAAAAGTGCCTGTGTTTTGACCCATCCCTCTATTCCACTCCCACTTTTCATACTCAGAATGACTTGGGAACTGATTGTCTGAAAATATTTTTCATCTGATACTTGGGTCTGACATTACACTGTAATTTGGCTGCCACAACTAGAGTGGAAGGAGAGGAAGATTATTTTAACTGCTGAATGATGATAGCTTGTGAAAGGGATTGGGATAGTCAAGAAGGCTGAAAGTTAGTTGCCCAAGTGAGAGAGAACCATGGCATAAACTAGGATTTTATCAGTTGGTATGGAAAATAATTGGCAGATGTTAGAAAAGTTGTAGAGGGAGAAGCAATATAATGTAATGAGAGCCTGATGTGAGATGAGAGAGGGTGTCTTCAAAGGAAATTGTTGAGCCTAAGTGATGAGGAGGATAATGGAGTTATCACTGATGATGGAGAAAGTGGGAAGAGAGTTTAGGAAGATAGATGAGTCTGACTTCTGAGCCGCCTGTACTTCTTGCTTCTACTTCGCCTTTCAGCATCTCCCCAAGTATTACCCACTGCTGTAGCCATGTGCAACATACCCTGCTGTGAGAGGATCCTCTGATCCTTGAGCTTTTTCACCAAGAGTAGAACAGATGCCTTTACCTTGCAGATTCTGCTTATGTGAGGTTACCTCCATGTTTTCACTGGTTTAGCTGCTATGGGACAAGTGGTGCAGTCACTTTGGGCCCATAAGGTTACAGGGGGCCCAAGCCAGAGTGGAAGAAGCTCCTATCTAGTTGCACACACCTATTCCCATTCATGATACTGCAAGCCCAGCAGAAGTTGAGCTGTGCTATACTGCAGTGAAGAAAGGTCACCAGAGAGTGAGACCTGCTGGCCGCCCAAGCAGGGAGAGGCTGGGATGAGGGGCCCCTTTGACTGAGGCAACCCGGATGAGCAGCTCACAAAGATGTGCAGAGAAGGTGTGGGGAAATGGTCAAATGGGGGGATGTGTGGGGATGCACAGGGGGGTGGAGACAGGAGATGTGGCTGCCCCTAGAGACAGAGTGCAAGGTAAAACCATTGGCTGCTTTGCATAGTGATGGGAAGGTGA
This sequence comes from Trachemys scripta elegans, assembly GCF_013100865.1. NCBI lineage: Eukaryota > Metazoa > Chordata > Testudines > Emydidae > Trachemys > Trachemys scripta. Next base: position 245,814,779 of record NC_048298.1, on the reverse strand, counting down.
GTGGGGGAGAGTGGGCTAGATCAGAACTGAAGGGTGGGGGAAAGGAGGTTGGAGCAGAGCTTGGGGATTCTGGATCAGAGATGGAAGGATGGGGGAAGTTACAGGGGCAGGGTTGGAGAGGAGCTGGAGGGGACTGAGAGAGGAAGCCAGGGGAGGGGTTGTGGAGGCCTGAAACAGGGCTGGGGGCATGGACAGGGAAAGTGCAGGGCAGGAGGGGAGCTAAAAAGTCCTTGGGGGGGCGGTGATTGGATCAGGGATGAGGGAGATGAGGGCTGGACTGAAGAAGGTTGGAGAGGAATTGAGGGCGAATTGGAGGGACTGGATCAGAACTGAAGGGGAGCAAGGGGTCTGTAGGGAAGCTAGAGGGAAGCTGGCAGGAACCATGGAACCAGAGAGCTGGATTAGGGCTATGGGAGAGCTAGGCAGGAGCTGGGGAGCTTGAGGGCTTGGATTGGGGCTATGGGGAGGTGGCGGGGGTCAGATTTTGGAATCGGGCTTCCAAACTATACTTCACCAGGGCCCTCTGGGGCCTTCTTATGCCACTGCTCATTTTCTCCTCAGAGATGGAAGAACTGGCTGAATTTTTCCAAACATAAAGCAGATCTCTTAGTAAAACAAGTTTTATTTTACATCAGAGAGTGAAAACAAGTGAACTGTTTCCTAATCCTATCTAGATTTTACACATTGTTAAAAGTGAGATTTAGATACTGTAATTTAGAGAAAAGTCTGTTAAGTGCTTACTTGACCCAGCAGACATGTTAGCCTTCTGCCCCCATGTTGCCAGTCACAGAAAGCCTGTGCTAGAGTCGGAGCTCCTTTGTCTGGTGAACCGCGGCCACTGGGAGCTGCGGGAGGCTGTGCCTGCAGACGGTCAATGTAAACACTGTCTCACGGCCCACCAACAGATTACTCTGACAGGCCATGTGCAGCCTGTGGGCCGCAGGTTGCCCACCACTGGTTTACAGCCTCTGAAGACAAATATCAGAAAAGGTGGGGGTAGAGGAAAAAAGTCAGATAAACTTGCATTTTAGTTATATAAAAGCAATTTAGACCTGGCCATCTGTCACAGCATTCTGGGGTGCAATCCAGACCAGTAAAGGGTTGTGTCACCACTTGCTCTGCAACCCTGGATGCCTTACAATGCTTTGGTTTCCCAGACAGCCTGCAAACATTCAGGTCACACCCTGAATATCTGTGTGCTAGACAGCCCTGGTTCAGCAGCTCTGGCCTCCACCAGACTTGATTACAACCAGCAAGGTGACCCCAACATAGTCCCAGTCCTGATTTCCCCCAAAACTGTGTGCTCTTATGTGTCCAGCCCTCTCCTGGACCACTAACAGAAATAATAAAGTTAATTGCTCCTGTAAAGAGACAAAAACACATTATCGTTTTTTATCTTAACTGGGGTTAAAACACCCTTTCCTTCAAACACAGGGCTGAGTTGGTTTATAATAGAAATAGAACACATTTATTAACTATAGGACATAGGTTAAGTGATGCAAAGTGAAAGACATAAAAGTAGAGATGATTAGAAGAAAATAAAGGTGAAAACACACATCTAAAACCTAATCTAGCAAGGTATAGGTTTTGTTCAAGAGGGTTTCTCTCACCAATCTTCCTTCTTTCTAGCTGTGGCTGACTTTCCCTTAGTCAGGCCCTTCCACAGAAGCACAAGGGGATTATTTCCCTTGTCTTTCTTGGTGAAAGCAGATTTTTCACCTATATCTAGTTTCCAGAGACTTCAACTCCTCTCCTCCCCTGCACAAACCCTTATATGAAGGCTGCAGCTTTCTCAGCTAGCGAGAGCTCTGTTCCCTTGTGTCTGTCCAGTGATGAATGCCAAAAATGGCTTCTGTCCTTGTTTATATCTTCCAAAATTCAATTACCTTGTTTTAAGAGATAGGATGACCTCATACTTTTCTTCCCTTCCTGTGGGCTTCTCATTCCCCTGTATGTAAATGGGGCTTCCATTGTTTTGATTCTACCATGTTTAATTTATAAAGGTAAATAGCTGTCACATTCCATCTTGTCTGGGAGAGATCTGTTTCTCAATTTGTTTGGAGACAGACTGTAAAGCCTACTATCAATGAGTACTCATAATTCCTTCAATAGTGTTTATACATACATTTTATAATATTAATCACCAGTATTTCATAGGCTTTCATCAAACATCTCACTTGATAAACTTTCATAATACAGTAATATTGTATACAATCAATCGATTCAATTACTTAGCACTTGAGATTCTGTCTTTACAGCCCAGATAAAGTTCTTATCCCTGCTAGAGGCTGTCTCCTCCCCTGCTAGTTAGCCAATAGCTTTATTTACTTAATATGTAAATGGACCTTCATTGTCTCTGCCTGACAACCTGGCTGGTCAGAGAAGCAGCTGGTCAGACCTGTTTGCCAATTCACCTGACATGCCTGGTTTAAACACATTTTAGTAATCATTCCAGCATATATTCATAACTCTTAATAAACACCGTGTACATACATCATACAAGAGTGTTAATGATTAGTGAGTTCTTCAATGACATGTTACATGACACCTTTTAGGTACAGATTATAACCATAGTGGGCTGGGGTACACTGAAATGTACAGGCCAGCTGAAACTCATTCCTGAAACCAATGAGCCCCTTGCTTTCTGGCACTGGGATGCTCTTAAGGTCAGACCTTCTCCCTTACAAAGATGCAGGAGGAGCATTATCTGCTGATTGATCCAGAGGCAACAGGTCAGAGCCCTTTTTCCTGTACAATGTGTCTGTCACCATATTTTGTTTGCTCTTTACAAAGAAGAAACCCGTTTTCTCACTCTTGTCTGTTTACAGTCTCCATGACATAATATCAGAGAGTGTCCATAATTTCACCCAATAGAGTTGTTACAAACATTTCACGGTGACATTAATGACCAGCATGTCAGATTTCATATGATCTGTTATATTTAACCCTTTTAAATAAATATCATGACACCAGAGTATGAGGTGTAGTGAGTATGTCTGGCCTGACCTGAGTTGCTGACCCAGAGCAGTGAACCACAAATTGGCCCCTGTGTTACACCATAATAACTAGCTAATTGTTGTGGGAGTTGTATGTCATGAAAAGTGATTTGAAGAAGAGCGCAGTGACCTTATGGGTCCAGTCAGGAAGGGCATTCTGCATGTCAGCCTGGAAGTGGAAGAAGACTGGGAATGAGAAAGTTTGCAAAACAGGCAAACAAAGCTTATCTCTTAGGGTACGTCTATACTTATCTCCGGGTTTGGTGGCAAGCAATCGATCTTCTGGGATCGATTTATCGCAACTTCTCTAGACGCGATAAATCGATCCTGGAAGTGCTCGCTGTCGACACCAGTACTCCTGCTCCGCAAGAGGAGTACGCGGAGTCGACGGGGGAGCCTGCCTGCCGTGTGTGGACCCGCGGTAGGTACTTTGTAGTTCGAACTAAGATACTTTGATTTCAGCTACGTTATTCACATAGCTGAAGTTGCGTATCTTAATTCGAACTGGGGGGGTTAGTGTGGACCAGCCCTTATTGTGGCTGTGTGAGGACAGTTAAGACATGGCTTGATTTTTATTCCAGCAATTGAGTGACAATTCACTTGAGAAAACCAAGGCAGCTGAATATAACATTTAACAAAGATATAAACAAACAAAAAACTGCTGCCTTGCTTCAAGTGTAAATTAGCCTACTACATATGCAGGCAACACCATTTCCATGGTTACAAATGACCTGCTAATCTCTTAAATTATCCAGTCAAGCTGAAAAACAGACCTCGTGAATAATTATAGTAAAAATGCAGAGCTGATGCAGTACTTGTAATAACTGAATCCCCTAAAGTGGGGAGTTTCTTTCCTGTTAGCTGTTACTTGTTCAGAGTTACATGTGGTAAGGACATATCACACAACCTCTCTTGAAATGGCATTCACTGGATTATTAATCCAACATCTTTGAAGTGGATGTTGGGAGCACACTACATGCCTATTGTTGATTTATATGTATTTGAGAACAGGAAGAAACCCCAGTTACTTCCTGTGCGGAGGGTGGTGTTCGGAGTGCTTGTTGGTGCAGGGAGCTTGTGTTTCCTTATTTCATCCTATTTGTATTATATCTTTTAGGGCTGGTAGAATATCACCGATGCATTTGTTATTAAGGTATTTGAAGGAAAATGTAAAAGTTCAATGAATAATTGAGCAGATCTAATGTTCCTTAACATATATTTGTTGTGCAAATATATATAAATTGAAGTTCTCTTTTTGTAAGTTTCTAAACCTAAATACCCTGTTCTCAGCCTGAAACATACATAAGAATAGCTCTTGCATGAAGGGTATACATTTTTGCAATACATGCTGAGGACTGCATATTTAGTCAGAATTACAGTTATAATGAAGTGTTAACTTTCTTGTGATATGTTGACTTAAACAGAGTGACTGAAAACATCCCAAGTGATCCCAAATGCTCGTCAAGGGTCAAATTTGAGCTGGGTGAAATTTTTCTGCCAAACCTTTTTTTTTTTTTTTTTTTTTTTCCGGGCAGAAATGAATATGTTGGAATCTGTAGCTGTCCTTTTGATTTCTCCCTCTGCAGAGACTTAAGAAGGCCCACAAAGGGCAGGGACCCCTTGCAAGTGATGGGGTTTGTGCTGGAGCCAACCAATATAGATAACTGGGTGTGGTCAGGTTCTCCATCATCTGGGGGAAGAACGATGGGGGACTCTGTTTCAAGGAGGGATTGCTTTTTAATAAAGGTTTGTAAAATGCCTAGCATAATGAGGCTCAATCTTTGATAGGGGCCCTCTGACACTGTCATTCTAATTATTATAATTAATACAATCCTCAGGCATGCTGAACACCTGGTATTCTTATTTACACTGGAGTTTCACAGGTTCAGCATCTTTCCAGACTTTAACAGATTTAATGTTTTATTTCTGTTGTCTGTCTGAATTTGCATTCAGTCATGGTATTTTCTTCTATGTACGGTTAATTAACCTATGTTAGAACTTTGTTTGCATGTGTTTACATTCTTTATTGCGATTTTATAAACAAATAGGTAAATTGTATAGTGAGTGCATACACTATCATTATCCTGTATGGATAGAACAATGCGAGTGTAAAATAAATCCTCACATACAATTCTCAATATAGATGAGCTGACTATCAAGACTGTCCTAGGCACGTCATTTAGATGGATTTGGTTATGACAAGAACAGGTACTGAGAACACAGTCCTAGTTTGATCTTAGTTCTCTGAAAGAAGATTACTATCGGGGTAAATATAAGGGTCCATAGCCCCTTCTTCTACACACCCCCACTGTTGGTGCACATGAGAGCAAATGTGGGAACACCAGAAGGGGAATGCAAAGGGGGGAAATGGCTAAGTAATAGGAGTTTATAAATCTATGTAGTCTCTATTTACCACTGAGTAGAAGGAAAAGGGAGTATCCAGATGCAGGAAATGGACACTGTGTTCCATGGCCCACCTCTTCCTTTATACCCACAATCTATGTAAAACAAAAGATTAGTTAATCCTGCTCATAACATGATTAAGTGCTACTTAAATAGGGTTCACAGACCATTGAGGAGTCCCAGAATGGGTCTAGAATCCAATGGCAGTATAACTAGTGACCAACTATGTAAGGGACTGGGGCATAGGCTATCTGTCCTAGTGGTCACTGCTGGGCTGAGGTCTGCCCACCAAGGACAGAACTTGGAGGAATCACAAGAGCCAGGTTCCGTAAGCAAGAGTCTGGGTCAGAGTCAGGCTGGGATCAGAGATCAAAGACAGTTCCAGCCTGGAATCCAGAGGCAAGGGTCAGGCAGGAGTCAGAGGCTGGAGATCAGAGGCAGCACCTAGCTGAATTGAGAGGCAGGAATCAGAGTGATAAACAGGCTCGAGTCAAAGACTGGAGATCAAACAAAGCCTGTTGTTGCAGCAGGCCAAAGTTTAGTTGCTGGGCAACCCCTGGCTCTTAAATAGGGTGCTTGGCCAATCACAGGGCCGCAGAGTACTGTCACTCTAGATCGCTTGAGTGGGACTTCCTGAGATACCTACTCTACATAGTGATCCCAGACTGTAGTGTTGCATGGCCTCTTGGTGGCATTGTGGGAATACCACCTGTCTCAGGCTCTACAGACCTAGGTTCTAGTCTCTGTGTCCATATGCTGTCTTGCCATTGCTGTGGCATAGAAAGCTTTGCAAACTCCTTCTCATTCTGTCCAGGGGAAGCAAAATGTCTCATGACCCACCAGTGGGTTACCCTGATGGGCCACATGCCAAAGGTTGCCGACCCCTATTTTACATCTTTGCCAGTCCCAGAGAATAGGAGGTGTGGGTGGAATATGGCCCAATGACTGCATTTCAAATTCCACCTTGTTTCCCTCCATGAAGTTTTTTACAAAATCTATGGCCTTACCTAAATTGCATTAAGTTGTAGTGGAAATTACTTAACTCATAATAATAAGTTGAAGAGGGCCAATATACACTGCAATAAATCACTTCAGGGTGTTGTCACACTGGGACAACGCTTTTTGAGTGGTTATGGTACTTGATCTTACACTCAAGGTATGGTGATGTCCTGGCAATCACTCACTCCTGACTTAGAATTTCTCTCTTAAAGAAATTACAAAAGGTTTGAGCTGAGGAATGTTGTTAGATTAATACAACAGACATGTAATGCAGCTTTCCTGTATTAGGGAGAGAAATAGCTGATTCCACGCTTTGTGATAGATTTATATAGCAAAGATACAAGGTCAACAGAGCTACTGACAAGCAGTGCTGACTGGATCGTATCAAAGAATATCTTCTTTGCAAATAAGATGTGAAAGCAGAAGATTATAAAACTAGTGTTTGTGGGTTCATGCAAAGTATCAAAATTTGCACTTTCCCTAGAGACCATCACTCTTCAACATGAAGGGTACATCAACCAGCACTGACAAAGAGAAAAGAGTTGTACTTACGTTTTTTTCCTCAGCACATTTGCTGTATTCGTTGCTGCCTGCTATAGTAGTCTTGTAATAGAGTGACTCATCTGGGGCTGGCCAACCCTGGTTTCTGAATGAGCCCACCTGGTATTGATTGGGTGATTGGCAGTGGCAGCAGCAGAAGGTGTGATGGGCCGCATAGAGGAAAGTAGAGACAGACGGGTTTGGTATCAACCGTGCTGGTAAGGAGAGCACTCCTGCCTGCAAAGGAAGAATTTCTTTATGTGGAAGAGTGGGGCAGAGAAGATTTGAGTGCCCCAGGAGGCAGTATGGGTATTGCAGGGAGATAACAGAAGCATGGGAAAGCAGGTCCCCAGACTAAGCGTACTCCCAAATATTTTAGGCGTGGCTAGAAGGGTCTTCCTCTTGAATAATGGGGTCTGTGGGAAGGAAAAAGCCCTGCAGAGGGAAAGAGACTCAGAGAGAGTCAAAGGGCAGAGCAGTCTGTATGCTCATGTCAGACTTGGGTGCCTGAGGTAGGGTGACCAAGACAGCAAGTGTGAAAAATCGGGACAGGGGGTTGGGGGTGATAGGATCCTATATAAGAAAAAGACCCCAAAATCAGGACTGTCCCTATAAAATCGGGACATCTGGTCACCCTAGCCTGAGGTGAGGGAATCAAGTGGGGCAGTGATAGTCACAGCGTCCCCTACTGGAATTGAGCAGATGGGGCAGGGTGTAAAGTCAGGTGGCTGCTGGGAAACATGACCAGGATGAGGGGATACCCAGTGCAGTGAAAGTGGATGTTGCAGTCATGGCAGCACCTCTTACAGCTGCCAAAATGTGCAATACATCATTAGGAGGTCTGACCATAGAAAACCAACCTGTCTAGTGGAGAAGTACTGAGTGGAGGTTGCTGCTTTAGAAAACGCTCAGGACAGAAAGAAAGAAAAGGGACGACCTAGCAGCTGATAAACAGGGTTCGGAGTTCCAGTAGAAATGCTGGAGGATGAAAAGGATGGACTTTGTCTCCTGGTGTTTGATGTGCAGAGAGTACTCCAAGAGAAAGAGCAATTACTCTCAGAGATCAGCCAGCTGAAAGGGGAGCTGGAGCATCTACAGGCAGAAAAACAGTCTAGTAAGGGATGAAGGAAGAAGTAAGGTATTGATGAATTGGGGTGGGGGCATGCATAAGGAGAGAGTATATTCCCACAGCTAGAACTTGCCCTGGGGTAGGCAAGTTTCTAGGGGAGTGGGGGGCAGGGTGTTTGTGGCTAGCTAACCCTGAAGGATTACTGAATGAGCCACACCTGGATTGGATCAGGTGACTGCCCTATAAAGAACAGCAGATAGCTGCAAAGAAGGGGGTTCTCAGGAGGTAGACACCCTGTATCTGATGGGTGGTGACACAACTAAGAAATATACAATACAGGTGACAATCTCCTCCCTTGGCTACACTGTTCTGTGACTACACTCATGAAATGGCTTTGTATTCTGTCCGTGTCCCAGTTTAGAGCCTGTGACACTTTCACCTTGTAGATTATTCAGTTATAGTAAATTCAGTTTAAAAAGTCAACAGTTGACACACTATGATATCATAGATACCACAATTATTTCCTATTGGGAGAAAGCGGTGCGATTGAAGATGCCATGGTGTGCCAGCTGTTGGGGAAATGTGGCTCTTTTAAAAAGTAACCAGCATATCTGTATTAAATTGTGTCAGATTGCTTTGTATAACACCATATTAAAATTAAGATTTGAAGTTTTTAGTTTTAGCTGAGATGTCTTGGCAGAAGTTCACTGTAATTAAGGATTTATTGCTAATATTTAGTTGAACTAAAAGACAGACCAACATTTTTATGCTGCTCTTGAACCAACACTCTTGCTGTCAGCACTCAGCTTTATGCTACTTTAAGTCAATTTCACACGTGAGAGCTGAGGCCAAGTGACATTAGGTAGAAAAATGCTACAAAATGCTGGGGATTTGGTCATTTATTTGCTGAAAAAAATGCCACTCAGGTTTTTTCCTAACTAAATACCTGGAAGTGGGGTAGTTGGTGTGTGTGTTTGTCTTTAGGCATATGGAGCCTGGCAAATGATATTGAAAATTTTCCCTGCCTAACATGTGAAGCATTAACCTCCTACCTCCCTTACAGGCTTTGTTGCTTTTCTTTAAAGTTTACTTGTCAAAAGTGGCAAGGGGAAGAAATATGAAAAGAATTGTGGCATTTGGAAATGGGGGGGGGGGGAGGAAACTATCATGTCATGCGATCAGTCACTCTAACAGCCAGTGCAGAATTGGTCTGTATTGTGAGTGTATTAATGTCTTCTCCTGTCTTATTTTAAAAGTGCATAGTGCAGAGCAAAGGTTTCCATTATTTCATTGGAAAATGCTTCCATAGTCTCTTCTTAATTTCATCCCATTATTCCTACTTATTCCCCTCTTATTATGCTAACAAATTCATAATCCTCATTGTAGGGTTTTTAAGAGTTACACCTCTTTCCTTGTAACTCAGTCCTTGCAACTTCTGGCAAAGGCTCCAATCCTGCCAGCTGTGCTGGGTGCAGGGGCATGGGTCTGCCCATGCAGAGCAGCTTGCAGGAGAGAAGCTTGAGTATGTTCCATTAACTCCTTCCAGTTTGTCAATACTTCGTTGTAATGTGGTGCTCTGAACTGAACAAGGTATTCCTGGAATTCTCACACCAGGGCCACATGTAAAGGGACTGTTATCTCCCCAGTCGATGATGTCATGCCTTCGTGTAATCTCTAAATTATTCATCTAAGTCATATCATAGTGGGGAGGTGGGATAGCTCAGTGGTTTGAGCATTGGCCTCCTAAACCCAGGGTTATGAGTTCAATCCTTGAGGGGGACACTTAGGGATCTAGGGCAAAATCAGTACTTGGTCCTGCTAGTGAAGGCAGGGGACTGGACTGGACTCAATGACCTTTCAAGGTCCCTTCTAGTTCTAGGAGATAGAATATCTTTATTTATTAAGTTAAGTTTCATTATCACTCCTTGGCTTCATTCAGCATTAGTTTCTTAGGTGTTAAGTATCTGTGTTTAAGAATAGTGTTTCCCAAGATGCATTACCCTGCATTTTCCAAGCTGAATTTCCTTTTGCTGGTATTTCTAAAATGGTTGGTTTTAGATTTTCTCTTCACACTGATGGGTATTCTCAATGCCTCCTAATTTAGTATCAATTTAGCCTCCATCTAGACAGTCCTGACCCTTTCTAGACCATCCAGCTGAATTTAATGGAAGTAGGGTTGCTAATGCTCTTTCTAGCCAGGAAGGAAGAGGGCTCCACATCTCTCTATATTCCTGAACCTTTTGTCTGACCCAATTTTCCTCCCATCTTTCTCCTTCTTTATGCAAATTAGAAATCTACTGCTTTTTGCTTTGAATGTCAGTAGGTGCAGAACACCCTTTAAATAGTATGGCCTGAATCTGCTAAAAGGAATTATATATATATATATATATATATAAATATAAATTATTATAAAAAATTATAAGAATTTATCTGCTCCATCTGGATGTGTAGATGGGTCTTTTGGGTAGGTTTTGAAAGCAACATCCAATGTGTCGGAGAGACCCCTGTTTCATTTTGTTTCTGTCTGTGCATCCTCCTGGCTTCCATCTCTTCAGTTTCAGCTTTTTTGTTACTGGTAAACCCCTTTTGGGGAAGGCTGATGAAGAGTGTGTAGGTGAGCAGTGCATGAGGGATGCAACTGACCACACACAAAGTGCACAAATGCAAAAAGAAAACACTGAAAAAAGTAATATAAAAGAAACAGCAGTGCTTGTTAAGCTTTTGTTTTTCAAAAATGTTGTTTCAGCTAGTAACATGGTGAAGCTGTGCTATCAAGTCTCTGGCTGATAAATGCAGTTAACAGTGCTGAATTAAATCATTTTACTGGAAAATGTTTGTTTGTCTCCCAGACTCCTCCAGGATTTGTGCAGGCAGAAATTTCTGAACACTTTCTAAGCATTTTCCCTTTGATAATAACCTTGCATGGTTCCTTTGTGCCCAACAACCAGTTCTCGTAGGCCACACAGAGGTAAAACATAGCATATGCATGCCCACATAGAGAAATTGAGGTTAAGAAAACTATATAAATGGGGCTGCTGGTATTCATTAAAAGGGGAAAGAAATGACAGCTGTCAATTTTATAGGTAACTTACTTCCTGTATACACACAGTGATTTGCAAGCAGAATGCTGGTAATAAATTAGTCTGTAAGTGTTTCAGTTAGGGTGACCAGATAGGAAGTGTGAAAAATCGGGACAGGATATGGGAGGGGGTAAGAGGCATCTATATAAGACAAAGCCCAAATTATCAGGATTGTCCCTATAAAATTGGGACATTTGCTCATCCTAGTTGCAGTCTTGTGCATCTGAAAGCCTTAATATAAACTATTACAGAATACATTTTGTGTGAAATAACACTGAAACCAAAAAAATAAATGTAATCTTCCTCTTCGATAAAGTTTACCCCCATGTTTTCAGAACACCCCCTTTAGCTTTCTTAACCTCTCAATTCTGTTTTAATTCTCTACACCTGTCATCCCTACTCAAAAGTATATTAGCATTTTTAATTTTTGTCTTTAGTAAAAAATCATATTAAACTGAAATTAACATATTGTTATCAGTCACTTTACCCCATTAAAAGGAGGAGTCTCTTTTCTATACATAATCTTAATTTTGCTTTATAAAGTTTAGCTTGAACTGAATGAGTCTTGAAGACCTGAACTGGACCCTTCAATCAATCATTGCACCAAACTATCCTGACTTAATTTGATCTAACTGGAGCTAGCAAAATGAGCTACATGAACGTAATGTACAGAGAAAGTATGGTCAGAATTAATAAACAAGAAATGCAGTTCTTATGCTAATTTGCATCTAGTTTTTATTTTAAAAGAAATCTACACTGAATACAGGGTTATACATTAATTTTTTAGATTCACTTCTGGTCTCTGTGTTTTGCTACATGATGGAATGAGGTCATTCCAAGGGTATAGTACAATGTCCTTCAGTCGCCTGGAACAGGAAAAGAGTGCATGACAAAGATTTATGGCTGAGTGCTGCACATATATAGGTCAATATCTACATTTTTAGGCCAGCTCTGTTATCCAGAGAAAAGTCATGTTAACCAATAGACATACAAAGCTTTGACCCAGGCCACGTAAGTGTGTGGGAAGCTGTTTAGAGCAGCAACCAGTCAGAGGAAACATCAATGAGGGGAACTGGGAAGGCAGAGGGACCCTGAGGAGAAGCCTGGTCAGCTTGCATGCATTCAGTAGCTTCAGCTTTCCCAGCAGACTTGGGGGAGGAGTTGTGATGGGATGGCATACACAGTATTGGCCTGTGGAGGATTGTGAGAAGAGTGAAAAGGTTAGTCTTGCGGAGGACTTTAATGGTATTTAGGGACTAGAGCTGGGCAAATGACTGTGTTTTTGTTTTGTTTTTCCAGTTCAGGGGGAGTTGCACTACCATCTCCTTCTCCTCTGGTTGTCCCGTGAATGTCCAAAACAAATTGTGTCAAATTCGTGAGTAATTTTTTGTTGACAGAAACTATGTTTTTGCAACAAGTGAACCATTTGTCCAATAAATTCCATAAGAACATAAGAATGGCCATACTGGGTCAGAGCAAAGCTCCATCCAGCCCAGTATCCTGTCTACCGACAGTGACCAATGCCAGGTGTCCCAGAGGGAGTGAACCTAACAGGTAATGATCAAGTGATGTCTCTCCTGCGATCCATCTCCACCCTCTGACAAACAGAGGCTAGGGACACCATTCCTTACCCATCCTGGCTAATAACCATTAATGTACTTAACCTCCATGAATTTATCTAGTTTTCTTTTAAATCATGTTATAGTCCTAGCCTTCACAACCTCCTCAGGCAAGGAGTTCCACAGGTTGACTGTGTGCTGTGGAAGAAGAACTTCCTTTTATTTGTTTTAAACCTGCTTCCCATTAATTTCATTTGGTGGCCCCTAGTTCTTATGTTATGGGAACAAGTAAATAACATTTCCTTATTCACTTTCACCACACCACTCATGATTTTATATACCTCTATCATATCCCCACCCCCCCTTTAGTCTCCTCTTTTCCAAGCTGAAAAGTCCTAGCCTCTTTAATCTCTCTTCATATGGGACCCGTTCCAAACCCCTAATCATTTTAGTTGCCCTTCTCTGAACTTTTCTAAAGACAGTATATCTTTTTTGAGATGAGGAGACCACAGCTGTACGCAGTATTCAAGATATGGGCGTACCATGGATTTATATAAGGGCAATAAGATATTCTCTGTCTTATTCTCTATCCCTTTTTTAATGATTCCTGGCATCCTGTTTGCTTTTTTGACTGCTGTTGCACACTGCATGGATGTCTTCAGAGAACTATCCACGATGACTCCAAGATCTCTTTCCTGATTAGTTGTAGCTAAATTAGCCCCAATCATATTGTGTGTATAGTTGGGGTTATTTTTTCCAATGTGAATTACTTTACATTTATCCACATTAAATTTCATTTGCCATTTTGTTGCACAATCACTTAGTTCTGTGAGATTTTTTTGAAGTTCTTCACAGTCTGCTTTGGTCTTAACTATCTTGAACAGTTTAGTATCATCTGCAAACTTTGCCACCTCACTGTTTACCCCTTTCTCCAGATCATTTATGTATAAGTTGAATAGAATTGGTCCTAGGACTGACCCTTGGGGAACACCACTAGTTACCCTTCTACATTCTGAAAATTTACCATTTATTCCTACCCTTTGTTCCATGTCTTTTAACCAGTTCTCAATCTATGAAAGGATCTTCCCTCTTATCCCATGACGACTTAATTTACGTAAGAGTCTTTGGTGAGGGACCTGGTCAAAGGCTTTCTGGAAATCTAAGTACACTATGTCCACTGGATCCCCCTTGTCCACATGTTTGACCCCTTTGAAGAACTGTAATAGATTAGTAAGTCATGATTTCCCTTTACAGAAACCATGTAGACTTTTGCCCAACAATTTGTTCTTCTATGTGTCCGACAATTTTATTCTTTACTATTGTTTCAACTAATTTGCCCGGTACTGACATTAGACTTACTGGTCTGTAATTGCCGGGATCACCTCTAGAGCCATTTTTAAATATTGGTGTTACATTAGCTATCTTCCAGTCATTGGGTACAGAAGCTGATTTAAAGGACAGGTTATAAACAATTGTTAATAGTTCCGCAATTTCACATTTGAGTTCTTTCAGAACTCTTGAGTGAATGCTATCTGGTCCCGGTGACTTGTTAATGTTAAGTTTATCAATTAATTCCAAAGCCTCCTCTAGTGACACTTCAACCTATGACAATTCCTCAGATTTGGATGGCTCAGGTTTGGGGATCTCCCTAGCAACCTCAGCTGTGAAGACTGAAGCAAAAAATTCATTTAGTTTCTCCGGAATGATTTTATCATCTTTAAGTGCTCCTTTTGTATCTCGATCATCCAGGGTTGTTTAGCAGGCTTCCTGCTTCTGATGTACTTAAAAAACATTTTGTTATTACTTTTTGAGTTTTTGGCTAGCTGTTCTTCAAACTCCTTTTTGGCTTTTCTTATTACATTTTTACACTTAATTTGGCAGTGTTTATGTGCCTTTCTATTTACGTCACTAGGATTTGACTTCCACTTTTTAAAAGGTGCCTTTTTAGTGGTTTGAGCATTGGCCTGCTAAACCCAGGGTTGTGAGTTCAATCCTTGAGGGGGCCACTTGGGGATCTGGGGAAAATCAATACTTGGTCCTGCTTGTGAAGGCAGGGGGCTGGACTCGATGACCTTTCAAGGTCCCTTCCAGTTCTAGGAGATGGGATATCTCCATTAACTACTACTATCTCTCACTGAGATTATCTCCACTCAGGACTAAATCCACCTATCTCTCTAACAGAGACAAAAAGAGAGGGAGCTTATTTTTTGTGGGGATTCACTGAGTTGATCCTGCATGTGATCTAAAGATCGAGAACTTCGTGGGTGAAAATAGGTGTGTTACAAGGCAGTAATTCACCACCTTTCCCACTCTGTGACTCCGCCCTACCTTTTCATACTGGGACCACCCCAGACCCTCCCTCCCTACTAGCTGAGCTCTAGCTGGGGCTTCCATCCTATTTAGCAATATAGAAAGACAAAGGGTGCAATATAGACTCCTGATTGAAGGGGAAAAGTAGGTCTCTCCAGCTCCTTCTGTCCTTATTTTAATGTACTTCATATCAAGGAGGAAGAAGATTAAATATCTTCTATTCTGCTCTTGTTTGTGTGTTTAAACTATCAGAAGCTATGGATATTAGAATTTTCCAGTCTTCTCAGTATAACAGTAGGGGACTGCTATCGAGCTTCTTGGTAGGTAAATCCTCGAAAACACAGCATTTTCTTGCACACTGCATGCTTTTCTTAGTTCACTGTCAAGAGAGCCAGCTTTAGAAAAAGATGGCATCGTTCTGCATCACGTCACTGAAGAATACAGATCATCTTTTGATTTGTTAAATTGTTAGGCTATCAGCTCAAATTCTGGTGGCTTTAAGCAATTTTAATCAGATAAACTTACTTTATAAAATAACTCTAAAATCAAGCTGAAATTGTTAGGTCATACTATTATCCTTTACCAAAGTAGTTCAATTGAATCCAATTAAAAAAAAAGAATGCTTTTTTTCATTTTAACTGGAATGTCATTATGGATTGTAAGAGTCTACAGGTCATATAAACTAGGAGGGAACGTGGAAAAGAATAAGTGTTCAGTACTTTAAAAAGATAGGAACATTGTGGCTTTGAGTAGGGTTTCATAATAGCAGTGCTTCAGCCTAAATTCAGTTTGAAGGTAATGGAGGTTAAAATAATCTCCCATTGAGGACTGACCATGTGAAATGGCAACAAATGAAAGTAACAGTTTTTAAAACCATTGAAGCACAGCCACCAAGTGCAATTTGAAGACTGGCCTCTCTGCAGATAGCTGGAGTATGACAGATGGGAAAAAGCAAGATTAGATTGATATGAGTTTGTAGAAGTGGTGTGAAGGGTGATAGATCATCACCCTGCTTGACATTGAAGTGAGAACAGTTTATATTCATTTTTTTTACCCTGTGATATCTGTTCATGTACTGGAGAGACAGAGAGAAAAAGCAGATCCCAGGAGAAGTCAAGTGGTAGTTGGGAACACATACTTGGGGAGATAGTGAGCTTTCATATTCTTTTTCTTTTTAGCATGGCATTGCTAAACTAAGCCCTTCTTCTGCTTACTCACTCCAACTAAATTTAATTTGTACTTTATGCTTTGGCACATGGTAACAAATTATCTAACATTTCAAGTTTATCTTTCATCAGCCCAGTCCCATGATTGGAATGAAAATTTATTTTGAAGTAAAGCTGCAAAGGCTTAACATACATTTTAATCAAGAAGAGCTCTATTTCTGGTGAGCTGGGCAAATACAACCTTTCCTCCCTGAAAGTCTTATCTAGGCTAAACCAGGATCCCTTTTTTCCCCCACCGCTCCTCTTGAGTTTTACGCTATTCTGTGCTCCCACTTGTACCAAGGCCATCAATTCCTTACTCCATTTGTTATCCTCATACTTTCCTATTATGCACCTTGAGTTAATGAGGATTCTTAATCACAGTAATACAGTTTTGCAGGCTTCTCAAAACAAAGTCCAAATGGCAGTGTGAGAAGGAGTTGCTACATTGGATACCTTTCAACTGCCTTTTCTTCCTTTGCCTCTTTGTAGTGACTGTTCCACCAAAATAGACCATCTGGCATTGATTTAATTGGGCCATGTTAGGTGCCAAATAACCTTAAAGGTTGTCATTAAGAAGCTAGTTCCCTGGCTTTACCACCACTAAAAGAAGAACCCCTACGTTTATATCACTCAATGATTCATTTGTATAAAGTATGTACAATGTGAATACTTCATGTGTGGCTTGTTCAAGGCGCAATGTCAATAGCCAGAGCTTCTAGTGGTGAGACACACCAACTATCATTAAAGGTGGGAGTGCATCAGGGATCAGGACTGAGCCCTTTCCTGCTTATGCTCATCCTGGATACCCTCACAAGGAACATACAAGAGGAGGCATCTTGGTGCATGTTGTTTACAGATGATCTTCTTCTTCTATGCAGTGAAGAGAAATATAATCTGGAAGAGGATCTTGATATATGGAGAGATGTTGGAAAGACATGGGCTCAAACTAAGCAGAGGCAAAACAGATATATGGTATGTAATTTCAATAATATGAACACTGAAGCATTATCCTTGAAACTAGATGAGCAGACAATACTGAAAACACAAAGTTTCAAATATCCCAGAATTGGGGGAAATGGACAAAAACAGATCTAGAATAATAAATGCCTTGCTCAAACGGCGAGAAATAAGTAGTGTAGTATGTGACAGGAAAGACCAGTCAGATTAAAAATGAAAGTCTACAAAACAGTGGTCCATCCAGTTTTAATATACAGTGCTGAGTGTTCAAAAACAAAAAAGGGACATGCACAAATAATCTGTTCCATACAAATGTGAATGTTGAGATGGATCAGTGCTGTAAGCAAGAAAGACTACATGGGGAATGTGTATTTTAGAGACGTGCTCAAAGTAATATCCATGAAAATGAAAAAAACAAGGGAGTGCAGCCTCAGATGGCTTGGTCATGTAAAACAGTCTTGACTTATGTGGATAAGAGAGTTCAACAGATCAAGATTGAAAGGACAAGACAGAGGCTGATCCAAGAAGAAATTGTGAGATGTCAAAAGGAAGATGTTAGCATGTGGTGTATTAGAGGCTATGGCATTGAAAAGAGCACTTTGGAGGGAGAGGGCTTGTAGAGTATACCCCAGTTAATGGGAAGATATGCAATGCACTAAAAGAAGATATGCAATGACTGCACTGCACCTTAAGCAGGGAGGTGGGGAGGAGTTGTTGTCTGGCTTGCTTAAATATACGACTTTAAGCCTGGGGGTGGGGGAGGGGAGGCATGGATGTTGCCGCAGATGCAGAGCGGGTCAGCATGGCAACACTGACTGATCCCCCATGGAACTGGAAGAGATGGGTGGACACAGGGCTGGCTTCAGGCACCAGTGCAGCAAGCAGGTGCTTGGAGTGGCCAACGGAGTGGGGCAGCACGTCCAGCTCTTTGGCAGCAATTCAGAGGGTCTTTCAGTCCCTCTCTGAGGCCTGGTCTACACTAGGCGTTTATGTCAAATTTAGCGCCGTTACATCGAATTAACCCTGCACCCGTCCACACTGCGATGCTATTTAGTTCGACATAGAGGTCTCTTTAATTCGACTTCTGTACTCCTCCCCAACGAGGGGAGTAGCGCCAAATTCGACATGGCCATGTCGAATTAGGCTAGGTGTGGATGGAAATCGACGCTAATAGCTCCAGGAGCTATCCCACAGTGCACCACTCTGTTGACGCTCTGGACAGCAGTGCGAGCTCGGATGCTCTGACCAGCCACACAGGAAAAGCCCCGGGAAAATTTGAATTGGAATTCCTTTTCCTGTCTGGCCAGTTTGAATCTCATTTCCTGTCTGGACATCGTGGCGAGCACAGCAGCACTGGCAACGATGCAGAGCTCTCCAGCAGTGATGGCCGTGCAGTCTGTGAATAGAAAGAGGGCCCCAGCATGGACTGATCGGGAAGTCTTGGATCTCATCGCTGTGTGGGGCGATGAGTCCGTGCTTTCCGAGCTGCGATCCAAAAGAAGGAATGCAAAGATCTACGAGAAGATCTCTAAAGACATGGCAGAGAGAGGATACAGCCGGGATGCAACGCAGTGCCGCGTGAAAATCAAGGAGCTGAGACAAGGCTACCAGAAGACCAAAGAGGCAAACGGACGCTCCGGATCCCATCCCCAGACATCCCGTTTCTACGAGGCACTGCATTCCATCCTCGGTGCGGCCGCCACCACTACCCCACCAGTGACCGTGGACTCTGAGGATGGGATAGTCTCCACGGCCGGTTCCTCGGACATGTTAGGGGACGGGGAAGATGAGGAAGGAGATGAGGAGGGCGAGGCAGTCGGCAGTGCTCACAACGCTGATTTCCCCAACAGCCAGGATCTCTTCATCACCCTTACAGAGATCCCCTACGGAGCGTCCCCAGCCGTTACCCCGGACACAGAATCTGGGGAAGGATCAGCCAGTAAGTGTTGTAAACATCTAAACATTTATTTTTAACAAAACAGGAATATTAACAATTAAAAGAATGGGTTGTTCATGATTAGTGTGTCCTAGGCGCTTAACGGTTTAGTCATGGGCAGTGCAAGTTTTGAAAAAAAATCTAGCAATGTCCGGTTTTCAGTGATTGTCCTGCACAAGCCGCTCTACTGTTTATTCGCTGCTACTGCAGCTACAGTAAAATGCGGTTTATATGTCCGGGGATAGAGCAGTAATCCTCCTGGGACATCTCGATGAAGCTCTCCTGGAGGTAATGTGAAAGCCGTTGCATGAGGTTCCTGCGGGGAGCGGCCTTATTGGGTCCTCCGAAGTATGACACGTTGCCGCGCCACGAGACTATCAAGTACTCGGGAATCATTGCTCTGCACAGCAGGGCGGCATACGGCCCTGGTCTTTGGAGGCTTTCCCGGAGCATTCTCTCTCTGTCACTCTCAGAGATCCTCATCAGGGTGATGTCGCCCATGGTGACCTGCTTTGAATTAGGTAGGGGAATGTTAGTGTTGGGACTGCTTGCTCGTTCCTTTACAGAACTGTAACCGCTGGTTTGTAGCCACGCGGTGGAGGCGGGAGAGGGGCAGCCGAAAGGGATCGTTCCCGGGGACAGCCGCGAGGGGGTGGGACAGGGGCAGAGTTCCCGCTTGCCGGATTGCTGGCTGCAGGAACTGACATAGCTTTAAATGTGAAATGAGGCCAGTGGTAATATAAAAGTTTTAAACTGCCACAAGTGTACGGCTTACCATGTCTGCCTGCAACAGAAATTCCGTTGTGCTGCCCCGCTTCTCAAATGTGCTGTGCAAGACCACAGGCACTGAATGCGAAGGCCGAGAATTCGACCTTGTGCTGAGTGCGCATGTGATAGGTGCTGTGCATGGTCTTGTTCACAGAGAAAGACTATGTTCTTTGTTCACAACTACATTTATCTTTCTGAGGAATTCACTCCCTTTTTCCCATTTCCACAGCCCCATCTGCGACTGTCTCACAACCTAGCCTGGAATCACACTGCCAGAGGCTAGCGCGGATTAGGCGTAGGAAGAAGAGGACACGGGAGGACATGTTCTCTGAGCTTATGGCCTGTTCCCAAGCCCAGGCAGCACAGCAGACCCAGTGGCGGGAGAACTTGACCCGAATGCACCAAGCCAACATGGATCGGGAGGAGAGGTGGCGGCAGGAAGACCAGCAGGCGACTCAAACGCTGCTTGGACTACTGAGGGAGCAAACGGACACGCTCCGGCGCCTTGTGGATGTTCTGCAGGAACGGAGGCAGGAGGACAGAGCCCCGCTGCAGTCCATCTCTAACCGCCCTCCCCTGCCACCAAGTCCCATACCCACCTCACCCAAAGTGCAAAGAAGGAGAGGCGGCAGAGTCCCTGCTAAGTCTCACTCCACCCCTGCAGAGAGCTCTAGTAGCAGAAGGCTCTCATTTCCCAAAATTTGAAAAGTTCTTTCCTTCCCGCCTGACACAAGCCCCCGTCCAAGTTTCACCTCCCAATGCCATGTGTAGTTGATAATAAAAAATACGTTTCTGTTAACTACTGTTTCAATCATGTTCTTTTGGAGGAGGAGGGGAAAGGGGGTTGGTAATTGGACAGGACAGTCACCTTTGGCAGGGTACATAGTCGGGGGCAGGCACAGCAGCAGGGCACATACACAGTGCAGTGATGCAGTGACTAGTTACCCTGGTTAGTCTGGGAGGTTGTTTTCATGTTATGTTGGGGGGGGGTGGGTTGCTCTGTGACTTTGTGGCGGGGGAGGGCAGTTACAGATCTTAAGCGCCGGTCCTTAGGCAGGATCACAGAGCCACACAGCAGGGGATCTGTAACCGTCCTCCCCCTGCCACAAAGTCACATAGACCCCCCATACACACAGTCCCGATCAGGAGGGGTGACAGGCTCCATTGAAACAACCATCCCACCGCAGCGTAGCCTGTCAATCCTTCAGTTTAGAAGCTGCATTCGCGTCACTACACTACACCCACTCCGCACCACAGTCTGCGTCCCAGTTTTAAAAAATTCCCGTGAAAACAGTAGTAAAGAAAACGGTGTGCTTTAACAAAGTAGAACTATTTTTATTTTGAAATGTGTGTTGGAAGGGGGGTGAAGGGGGTATGTAACTGGATAGGATAGTCAACATTAACTGGGTAAAGAAACGGGGGCAGGTTTAGCTTCTCAGTACACAAACTTTAAAGTCACAGGTTACCCTGCTCACTCAGGAACTTTGCTTTCAAAGCCTCCCGGATGCACAGCGCTTCCCGCTGGTCTCTTCTAATCGCCCGGCTGTCTGGCTGTGAGTAATCAGCAGCCAGGCTATTTTCCTCAACCTCCCACCCCGCCATAAAGGTCTCCCCCTTGCTCTCACAGAGATTGTGGAGCACACAGCAAGCTGCTATAACAATGGGGATATTGGTTTCGCTGAGATCACAGCGAGTCAGTAAGCTTCTCCATCTCCCCTTGAGACGGCCAAAAGCACACTCCACCACCATTCTGCACTTGCTCAGCCGGTAGTTGAAGAGTTCTTTTTCAGTGTCCAGGGCGCCAGTATAGGGCTTCATGAGCCAGGGCATTAGCGGGTAGGCTGGGTCCCCGAGGATGACTATAGGCATCTCCACATCCCCAACAGTTATTTTGTGGTCCGGGAAGTAAATACCTTGTTGCAGCCGTCTAAACAGACCAGAGTTCCTGAAAACACGAGCGTCATGAACCTTGCCCGGCCATCCCACGTAGATGTTGGTAAAACGTCCCCTGTGGTCCACCACCATGGAAAAGTATCCCTTTCGGTTAATGTACTGGGTGGCCTGGTGCTCCGGTGCCAGGATAGGGATGTGAGTTCCATCTATGGCCCCACCGCAGTTTGGGAATCCCATCGCTGCGAAGCCATCTATGATCGCCTCCACGTTTCCCAGGGTCACTACTTTTGGCAGCAGTACATCAACGATTGCCTTCGCTACTTGCATCACAACAACCCCCACGGTAGATTTGCCCACCCCAAACTGGTTCGCGACTGACCGGTAGCTGTCTGGCGTTGCAAGCTTCCAGAGGGCTATGGCCACTCGCTTCTGTACACTCAGTGCAGCTCGCAAGTGGGTGTCACTGCGCTTCAGGGCAGGGGACAGCAACTCACAAAGTTCAAGGAAAGTTCCCTTCCGCATGCGAAAGTTTCGCAGCCACTGGGATTCATCCCAGACCTGCAGCACTATGCGGTCCCACCACTCAGTGCTTGTTTCCCGTGCCCAGAATCGCCGTTCCACGGCATCAACATGACCGATTGCCACCGTGATGTCCTCGGCGCTGGGTCCCCTGCTTTCTGAGAGGTCTGTGCTACTCTCAGACTTCAGGACATCACCGCGGTGCCGTAGCCTCCTCGCCTGACTTTTCTGCATCTGCCTCAGGGAAACCTTTATGATAAGCTGCGAGGGCGTTGAGAGCGGCCACAACTGCAGCGATGGTCGCAGCGTGCTCCATGCTCGCAGTGCTGTGGTGTTCGCGCTGTCAATGACTGGAAAAGTGCGCGAACTGATTTCCCGCCGGCGCTTTCAGGGAGGGAGGGCGGGAGTGATGGACGGATGACGACAGTTACCCAAAAGCACCCTCGACTCATTTTGTTACCCAGAAGGCATTGCCGGCTACACCCAGAATTCCAATGGGCAGAGGGGACTGCGGGAACTGTGGGATAGCTGACCACAGCGCACCGCTTCGAATGTCGACGCTTTCACCGTTAGTGTGGACTCACAAAGTCGAATTACTGTCCTTAGTGTAGACACACACGTTCGACTTTGCAATATCGATTCCAAAAATTCGATGCAAGTAACATCGAACTACTCTCGTAGTGTAGACAAGGCCTGAGAGAAGGACCTGCCGCTGAATTGCCGCCAAAGAATGAAGTGGAGGCACTCGAGCTGCCACCAAAGTACTGCCGATCACGGCTTTTTTTCCCCCCCACACACACTGCTTGGGGTGGCAAAAACGCTGGAGCTGGCCCTGGACAGGAGGTGGCCTTGTTCAGGATGGCATTTTTTTGGAGCTTTTAGGATCAGAAAACTAGTACCTGGGTCCCATAGGGATTCTACTAGAAGGACTTTGGAACTGTGGGATATACACTGAGAATAGCAAGCAGTTATATTATACTTGCTAATGCCAAAGATGGATCAAGGAGTCTGGGGTGAATCCATTATCCTATAGGTGGGTGGCAAGCCCCAGGTCTTCACAGTGGAGGCTTTGAGGACATACATGGTGATAAGACCAGGAAGGGATGGACCATCTTTATGCACATTGATGGGAGTCCCCTCACAACATACTAGTTTGTTACGATGGTGAGATAGGGACTGAGGAGTTTGGGGCTCCCAGCCCAGGAATTTGATTCCTACTTCTTCAGGATTGGGAAATGCAACAGCAGCGGCATAACTGGATATGGGGGCTAGGGCAATTCAGGCAATTGGGCGTTGACATTTGGAAGAAGACAGGAAGTATGAGAGACCCCAGATGGGGAATAAGTATTAATTTTTCATTGTGTTTTCATTACATACATGGGAAGATGGGCCACACAGATGGCAATATGAATCTGCCGGCACAATATTGTTTGATGGGTGCGTAGGCAGGCATCCAGGTTGTCTGAGGGTTCACAGCTGGGGCTCAGTGATGAAGCAGGCCTGAGCTGGCATGGAAAGAGGAGCACCTTATGGGAACAACTGTATCCTCTGGGGCCCATAAGCAGGCTCCAGATATAATTGTGGTGTATATTGGGGGAAATTATTTGAGAACGTGTAATGGGGTAGCCTTAATGCTAAGAGCAAAGAGGGACTTGGGACTTGGAACTCTTGGGACTTGGAACTCTTCCCAGGAGTAAAAATTATATGGTTGGACATACTGCAATGCAGTATGCTGTAAAGCCCCTTTGGTAGACAAGGCTAGGCGGTATGTGAATAGGGAGGTGGCCAAATTCATGGGGGTTATAGGGAGGTTGGTAAATTTGCATCTCAACATAGTATAGGGGGCACTAGATGTATTCAGGAAAGAAGAGGTTCACCTGTCAGACTTGGGGGCTAATGCATCCTTGGCTGATATTAAAAGGGGTATAGAAAATATCTGGAAACCCAGCTAGGTATGGGGGGGGAGGCAGCCAAGCTAATTTCTCGCACCTCCTTGTGGCAGATGTCCAGTGCAGGTACTCTGTAGGGAAGGGATACAGTGATCAGATAAATGGTTTCATAAAGGATTTAAAGGAGGTCTTACTTAAAGGAACAGAAACAGGGTGTGTTCGGAGCTCCTATGACTGGCATGTCAGAGAGCCAATCCTCCTACCCCTTCATAGAACACCTTAACTCTCATTCAAGGGGTGGTAAAGTCCCAGCAACAGGTTGGCGAGGGTCCAATATGGAAAAGGGGGTGCTGATGGAAGCCCCCCAGGTAGATATTGAAATAATCATTGAGTTATCTGTGCTGTACACTTTCATCTGCTGGGTACAGACAGCTTAGTTGCAGTCTAATTAAACTATATACAATGTCTCCTGTCCTTTTTCTGGTATAGCTGGACAATGTGAAAATGTAAGAAAATGGAACACTACATGTTGTGTTAAATCCCCCATCATAACGGTCTAATCTGCTATTTTAGTCTCTTCATCAGGAACAATTTTCTTTCACTTTTCCCTCTTTTCTTGATTGCAGTATACAATGGCAAATTCTTCATGATTGTAAGTGGGTGTGATTCAGATGATATCAATACAGTTGTGTCCAGTTACATTGGCAGGCTGAA
The DNA here is from genome assembly GCF_013100865.1 of Trachemys scripta elegans. Lineage (NCBI taxonomy): Eukaryota > Metazoa > Chordata > Testudines > Emydidae > Trachemys > Trachemys scripta. Next base: position 245,789,939 of record NC_048298.1, on the reverse strand, counting down.
GCCAGTTGTGTTCATTTTAGAAACCAAGTTCTAATATTCATAATTTCTCTTCCCACAGCTATTGGTAATTTACTCTTTATTGTCTATTCACTCTTTGATTTCTAATACTCTCCACAGGGGTACCAGTTAAAAATAGCCTGAGTTACAAAGTTCAAAGAAAAACTTTGCTACAGTTTGAGAGAGGGTTGAATTCAGTTTTGAGATTGGGCCAAGTAATTCCTAGTATGGTGGGATGTTTTTAATATGTAGACACCTTTTTCATTAGGAATTGAATTGAGACCATTACCACATTTTCACATAGGGAAACAAACAGTGTTTAAATGGCAATGATACTCAGTCACTAGTGATCTGGACTGAGTTTTCACTTACAAACTAGATGTGGAAGGCTCTTAATCACAATGTTAAACTCCTTTAGAACCTTCAGTTCTTCCAATTTCCCATTCGTTTGAAAATGAAGTGCAGTCTCTGGTGCTTAGTCGTTGTAGGCCTAGGCCACAGTAATGCCATATAATTTTGAAGACCTTCTCTCTTATGTAAGAGGATCGACTAAATCAGGAGGCAAATAATTGAGTCTGTTGGGAGTTTCGCCTATTAAGGACTGAGTAATGACTTCAGGATTTGGCCCAATAATAATGAGCACTTACACAATACTTTCCATTTTCAAAGTGCAGTACAAACATCGTTTAATTAGCCACATTTGTTTTAATTGGATAATCTACCCAGATGTATTCCTGGTGAAACAAAAAACAAAGATGACAAATTAACCACACTGTTCACCAAACATTTCTCTTTGTGGACTGCAGCTGGTGTTTGGAAGAGAAACAGTTCATCCTTCCCCAATATTTTGTGCTAGAATGTTTGTTTCTTTTTCATAAATAAGCCAAGTGCACATCATTTAAGTAAGTTAGTCTGTGTTTCAGCAAATTAACTCTGGAGGTTATGACAAATATCCTCCATAACATTATTAAGTGAATTAGCACAGGGAATTTCAGCATTAGCTTTCTGCAGCATATGGTACAGAATTTCAATTTACTTTTTTTTAAAGGTTAAGTGTTCCTCCAAGCCCACTCATTTTGTTACCATTCGAAAACAAAATAAATAGAGAACTTCCTTTTTCTAAGCTACTAGTTCAGTCAAATATTTTAATATAAGATCAGTTGCTTTCATAATCTTCTTCCTAAGTGAGCAGCCACTACTCTGTTTAAACCATCCTTTTTTCAAATAGCATTGGCATAGGTTTCATTGTTGAATGTAGTGAACAACACACGCTGGTGGGAAGATGCTTTAGGCAAGTGCTAGTTAAGTTAAATGATATTAATTTAAGCTGGTAGCCAAGATGTGCAAGAGAATAATTGTTACTGGGGCATTTGTACACAGATTTCCTGTTTTGCTATAGGAGTCCAAAGGCCTTTTACATTCAGCCACCTGATTTGTGCAAAAAGTGGACAAGCAATTCATGCTTTAATGTATTCCATTGTTATTGCCATATAATACTGTACTATTAAAATTTCTATAAATCTAACATTTAAATTTACTTAGGAAAAAATAAACATTTTGGTTATATTCAACAGTCCTTCCCCTACAGTCTCATGCCCATCATTAGCAAAGCAAATTAGTTCAGGTCCTACCTTCAGATGTTAGAGACAATAGTCATACATGCACACACATGCTATTAATCAAGCACTGGTGTATCCTGAAGTGTATAATAATGAGAATAGTCTTATTGTAACACATTTCATTGGAGGGTACTGGGAATGGAGGGAGATTCTACAGGTATGCCTATGCTAGATCGGGGAGCAAGTCTCCCAGCCTGGGTCAACAGACTTGTGTTAGCAGGGTTGTGCTAGTGTGCTGCAAATAGCTGTGTAGACATTGCAGCTGTTGCTTGAGCTTGGGCTTGCAGACTTGGGGAGCAGGAGGAGGAGATATATTGGTGGAACCCAAACTTCAGGCTGAGTTGCAATGAGGACAGTGGGAGGCTCAGGCCTCGGGGATTCTTTGCTGGGGGATCATGGAGCTGCCTTGCTCATGCTTCCCTCAACTCCCTTAGAGTCCACCATTCCTTCCAGCCTGATCATCCTTTTGCTCCTCTTCTGCTCCAGCCTGTTCCCTTTGACCCCCTGTTCCCTGATCCTGTCCCTCTGGGGTCTGGTCTATACTACCCGCCTGAATCGGCAGGTAGAAATCGACCTCTCGGGGATCGATTTATCGCGTCCCATCGGGACGCGACAATCGATCCCCGAATCGGCGCTCTAACTCCACCAGCGGAGGTGGTAGTAAGCGCCGCCGAAAAAAGCCGCAGAAGTCGATTTTGCCGCCGTCCTCACAACGGGGTAAGTCAGCTGCAATACGTCGAATTCAGCTACGCTATTCACGTAGCTGAATTTGCGTATCTTAAATCGACTCCCCGCTGTAGTGTAGATGTACCCTTAGTCTTACCTTCCTGCTGATAAGGCCCTAAGATCAACCAAGTGGTGCTTCCTTATGCTCACTCTTTCCATGGGCAGGTCCATGCTAGCTGGCTGGGCAACAGCAGGAGGCACACTGAAAGCTGAAGAAGGAGACACAGCCTCCACATCCAGAGGGCTGGGGCTGGGGCTGGGGGAATCCATTCCCAGGGAAACTCTGCTCAGTCCCAGTAGCTTTTCCAGATGCATGAGAGACTTTAGTTGGTACTGAAACAAGCAGGAAGAGAGAACTCCCTGCGGTGATTTGCCTTATTTTGGAGACTAAATAAAAATTAAAATGAGAGTTTCAGACACTATAGTCTGAGAAAGCTTTCCCTATGGTAAATACGGGCTCCGTCCAGCAAAAGCTTTAGTCTGTGGAGTACTCATAACTCATTCATTGCTCTAGTGAGAAAAGTCATGTGAATAAGGACTACTTGCCTGTCAAAGGGTTTGCTAAAGGTGAACTCCACAATTAGAATTCAGTCCAGAATTTTTCAAAGATTGCATGGGTTCAGACCTGGAGTTTACTTTGGGTTCATCTCTAGTTTATTTTACAAGAATAAGAGAAGGACACATGGAAAAAGTAAGATGACCCCCTCACTTATCTCTGTATCCTTGGATTAGTTACCAATACAGACCTATTTCTTTAATGTGGATGCTAACATTTATGCTAATTTGCTAGCAAACAGATTGAGTGTCCTCTCCCCCATATATGTTTACTTGATCAGTCTGAATTCATTGCTGGTAGGCGTCTAACTGATAATACTCAGAAATTTGGTAAGGTTAATTCTAGCAATTCTTCCTTCATACTGCTTTCTTTGGCACTAAGAAAGCCTTTGGCTGGCTGCAGTCGGGGTACCTAAGACAGACTTTGATAAGGTTTGGTTTTGGAAATCAGTTTTATAGAGGCATATTGGCCCTAGATACACATCTTCAAACGTATGCTTTGGTTAACGGTAATCAGTCCCCTCCTTTAGGACATTAAGGCCATTGTGGAGAAACTAAATGAATTGTTTGCTTTGATCTCACGGCTGAGGATATGAGGGAGCTTCCCAAAGCTGAGCGGCCATTCTTAGATTACAAATTTGAGGAACTGGCCCAGATCGAGGTGTCATTAGAGGAGGTTTTGGAAGAAATTGATAAATTAAACAATAAAGTAATAAGTCACCAGGACCAGGTGGTATTCACCCAAGAGTTCTGAAGAAACTCAAATGTGCAATTACAGAACTGCTAACTTTGGTTTGTAATCTATCATTTAAATCCGCTTCTGTACCAAATTACTGGAGGATAGCTAATGTGACACCAAGTTTTAAAAAGCGCTCCAGGGTTGATCCCAGCAATTACAGGCCGGTAAGCCTGACTTCAGTACTAGGCAAATTGGTTGAAACTTTAGTAAAGAACAGAATTGTCAGACACATAGATATACATAATGTGTTGGAGAAGCGTCAACATGGTTTTCGTAAAGGGAAATCATGCCTCAACAATCTACTAGAATTCTTTGAGGGGGTCAACAAGAATGTGGACAAAGGGGATCCAGTGGATATAGTGCACTTAGATTTTCAGAAAGTCTCTGACAAGGTCCCTCTCCAAAGGCTCTTAAGCAAAGTAAGCTGTCATGAGGTAAGAGGCAAGGTCCCCTCATGGATTGGTAACTGGTTAAAAGATAGGAAAGAAAGTGTATGAATAAATGTTTAGTTTTTAGAATGGATAGAGGTAAATAATGGTCTCCCCCAGGGGTCTGTCCTGGGACCAATACTGTTCAACATATTCATAAATGATCTGGAAAAAGGGGTAAACAATGAGATGACAAAATTTGCAGATGATGCAAAACTACTCAAGATAGTTAAGTCCAAAGGAGACTGTGAATAGCTACAAAGCGATCTCACAAAACTGGGTGACTGGGCAACAACATGGCAGATGAAATTCAGTGTTGATAAATGCAAAGTAAAGCACATTGGAAAACATAATCCTACCTATACGTATAAAATGATGGGTTCTAAATTAGCTATTACCACTCGAGAGAGATCTTGGAGTCATTGTGGATAGTTCTCTGAAAACATCTACTCAGTGTGCAGCAACAGTCAAAAAAGCAAACAGAATGTTGGGAATCATTAAGAAAGGAATAGATAATAAGACAGAAAATATCATATTGTCTCTATATAAATTCATGGTACACCCACACCTTGAATACTGCATGCATATGTGGTTGCCCCATCTCAAAAAAGATATATTGGAATTCAGAAAAGGGCAACAAAAATGATTAGGAGTATGGAACAGCTTCCATACAAGGAGAGATTAATAAGATTGGGACTTTTCAGAGGAAAGGAGATGACTAAGGGGGGATATGATAGAGCTCCATAAAATAAAATATGACTGGTGTGGAGAAAGTAAATAAGGAAGTGTTATTTACTCCTTCGCATAACACAAGAACTAGGAATCACCAAATGAAAATAATAGGCAGCAGGTTTAAAACAAAAGGAAGTATTTTTTCACACAACACACAGTCAACCTGTGGAACTCTTTTCCAGAGCATGTTGTGAAGGCCAAGATAATTAAAAAAGGGTTTAAAAAAAGAACTAGATAAATTCATGGAGGATAGGTCCATCAATGGCTATTAGCCAGGATGGGCAGAAATGGTGTCCCTAGCCTCTGTTTGCCAGAAGCTGGGATTGGGTGACAGGGGATGGATCACTTGATGATTACCTGTTCCTTTCATTTCCTCTGGGGCACCTGGCATTGGATACTGGCCTAGACGGACCTTTGGTCTGACCCAGAATGGCCATTCTTATATTTTAATTTGTCTAGGGGTGAGTGTCAGTGTTGCCCACTCTTCCCTCTGTTTGCTTTGGCAATGAACTTGAGAGCAGCTGCTTGATAAAGGGCATCAAAACACTTTCTGGATTAGAAGACAATAGAGCGTCGTCTGTTGAGATTATCTTTTTGTATTTGCAGCATCCAGAAGCCTTGTTAAAAATTATAGAACAACTGGATTTGGAGTTTGAGCAGGTATCAGCTTCAAAATAAATTACAATAAAACTGAAATTTTTAGGAATTAATATTCTCAAAAGGGTTAAAACAAACTGTCATCTACATAAATTTGAAATAGGTAGGAATAAATATTGTGGAGAAACATACAAATCTTTGTAAACCAGATTGCCCTGCAATGTGGAATAAAATACTAAAACCTCAGAGGAATGGAACAAATGAGAGGGTTACTCATCTTATGCAATAACTGAGGTTCTTCAAGATGTGTGTCGATGTGGGTGCTCCACTTCAGGTGTCGGTGCATCCCAGTGCCATTGATTGGAGATTTTTGGTAGCAGTGCTTAGTTGGGATGTGCTTGCACAGTAGTTGAAATAAATCATCCAGACTGCCTTAGCAACTTTAGAATTTTTTTTTAACTCCTATTACCGAATAGCACCCCCATCCCCAGTTACTTTCATCAGCATAATTATTTCTTGTAAGCGCTCAGATTACTCAATTCAGTCATCTATTCCTGGGCTCTGATTTGAAATCATACTAAATTGCATGTAATCCTGTATTTTCAATATTGCCAGGCCAAACATTTTTATTGTGAAATCTAGACACAATCTAGCTCTATCGTGATCTTTAACCATATTTGAGGTGTTGACCCAGGAGCAAACTGGAGAAAAAGGTTTAATTTCTGTGATTTTGATTGAAAAATATGTTAAGAAATAATCCAGATGATAAAATGGGAGAGAGATTGGAGAAAGAAATAGATTTGGATGAGTGGATCTCTATATGGGAAAGGGGATACATATCTTTAATTTGTATAGCTCATAAAGGAATTTTTTTTATAAATTACTGTATAGATGGCATTTGACTCAAGTTAAGATCCATCTTATTTCTGCTACTTGGGAGGTGCTCTGTTGGAGGGATTGTGGGAAAAGGGAACATACTTGCACGTGTGGTGGTCACGTCCAGGAATTAGATTGCTTTGGGACCAAATTATTAAAGAGATCCATCTTGTGATAAATGCCAGCTTCCTAGAGATCCCCTGACGTGCTTGCTTAATGCTGCAGTAAAGGATCTACACTTTAAACAGAAGTAAAAATTAATATCTTTTTTACTATTAGCGGCTGAACTTTGCATTGCACATTATTGGAAAAATGTAACTCCTACGGAATTGTGGTATAGTAAACTATGCACTGTCATTGTAATTGAAAAGTATGTATGCAAGAGAATCTCCAAAACGAGGATAGGTATTTAGAAATGTGGGCACCCTTTTCAGCATACTCAGAGAAGGAGGGGTCCCCAGCCAGCAAGTCAGAATTTTCTGCCAGGTACATTGCATATTAACCAGATTCTGAATAAGTAATAAGTAATGTAGTATGTTAATGTTTTATTGTAATTTTACATTAATAAAAAGCCCCATCCCACCCCCCCAAAATACCATTTATATTTAAATATATACATATGTGTTCTGTATTGTTAGAGGTCTGGATTATTTGATCTCCTTCTTCCTTCTTTCCCTCGTGAACACAAGTCTCTTTACCAGTGGTCTGTGTACATATGGTCACTTGGAACTCTCATTTGCTTTTTGGAAATTTTAAATAGCTCACATTTTAGCTTTAGTAATAGAAACTCGGAACTGAAAATGGCTACGGAACCTGCTGAAATGGAAGCTAGGCATATATGATAGCGTTAACCCTGAAACACTATCTTTCTCTTTTTCCTTTTTCCTTGAGGCCTCAACCTCCATGAAGCCAGCTGCTGCGTTTTGCAGACTGTGGGACTGTTTACAGATTTTGCCTTTTATTTTGAATTTCTAAACTGTAATCTCTGTGATGAAGAACAATTCATCTTGCAGGAAATCACAAATTCACTTACACCAGTGCAGCCCCACTAGAATAAAATAAATCTTAGCAGACAAGAAATCAAATAAATTGCTATGAAATAACAAATCTAAATCAACAGCTGACACTGTGCAGATCAAGAGAAATACACAGCCAAGACATGTCAGCAGGGAAACAGACAACAGGTGGACAAATATACTCTCAGAAAATCTGCCAAGCACTGAAAAGTGCAATAAAGAAAGACACAATATAGTGCTTACGAAGTAATTACAAAATTGAATTGGGAGAATGAAAATTAATGTGGAGAGACTGCCAGAGAGGGAAGGAACAGAGCAGCACAAATACAGAGAATGACTGTGGAGACCTTCATGCAGTAATAGACTGATAAGGCCAATGTTCATAATCTGCATTTGAAAGCATCAAGCCAAATTCTGCCTTCCATTACAACTGTGCAATTCTCATTGTATCGATCTGCACTTGCCTAGATATAACAGTGGGCAGAATTTGCCCCACTGCTCTTGTTCTCTGGATTTCAACTATGTAATTTTTTCATAGGCACTATATTGTATCTTCCTTTCTTGTACTTTTCAGAGGTTGGCATCTTTACTGAGACTATATTTGTTCACCTATAGCTCATCCCACAGATTTGTCTCCTTTTGTATTCTTCTTGGGGATTTTTTTGTTTTGTTATTTCACAGTCATTTGATTACTTGTCTGGTAAGATAATGCTCATCTTCACTCTGTTTTTTCTGGTCCGGTAGTGGCAAGTTTCTGCTTCAGTTTGCTAGTGAGGGAACGATATTCCTGAAACATTTTGTCATTATCAGGATGGAAAATGTTCAAGATCTTTAGATCAATCATTCTCTAAAATACATTTGTTTGCTTGAGTGAAAACTTGTTTGGTTCAAAAAGAATGAGGACACCCTGTAGCTTCTGCAATAATCAGTGTAATGCTACATCATAAGGGTTTTAATCAATTGATTTGTGGAACACTAAAATCCTTGGATAAATGGTGCTGTTCCAGTTCGAAGTATGTTTACAGCATATTTCACTTAGAAAAATATGACTTAGGCTATTGTTCAGACCTTATGCAAAAGGCTGAATAAATATTTGTAAGATCATCTTTGAAAACTGTAAATCTTAACAAAAGTGAACTGAAAATAAAAGTAGTTAGCCAAAAATTCTGTTTAAAAACTGTTTTGTTCCTACAGCTTGGTGACTGTTGCAAACCATATTGAGGATGTTAGTTTTTGACATCTTTGGCCAGCTATCCAGCTACTAGCATGTGTACTGAAGAGAGAAATGGGAGAAGCATATTACATTTTGGAGTCAGATGAATTCAGTACATTATTTGTTTCTGGATTTGGGTTGTGGTTCAGAATTCTGTTGCTCATAATAGAGCCGGTTGTATAGTCTTTCTTCCTACACTTATAGTTCCAGTTAATGTAGTATCTGAGTGCCTCTAAAACATTAAAGAATGTATCCTTGCACCACTCGTGTGTTTGTGTGTTTAAAATCTGTGCGTAAATGATTTGCATAACATAAAACAGCAAGTCTGTGACAGACCCAGGAACACAGATCTCATGAGTCCAGTCCCATGTCTTAATCACAAGACACTATTTCCACTTAATAAATTAATCATTAGATATATTATTTGCTTAATAACTGTATTCAACTAACTGCAGCTCATACCATCTTCTTTAAGCCAATTTTTAGATAAAAAGAATCTAAATGTAAAAAAATGTATATGCCACTGTCTTATTTCCCTATTAGAACAATTCCTCCCCCTCACTCACCTCTCCCCAAAAAATCAAACCACAAAACAAAAAGTGTCTCCTGCAGAATAGAAAGTACTTTTTTCCCTCTGATAGCCCACTTTGGGTTCTACTACTATCTCAATTAATATAAATAGCAGTTTTATTCTTTATAATAATAGTTTTTAATCTTTGATAAGATCCTGTTTTTCCTGAACTATACCAGGCCACATTTGTTTTGTCTTGACTCCTGGAGTACGGGATTACAGGGTTTAAATAAATATAAATCACAAGAAATATTATTATGTGCTCTAGAAAATGGCTTTTTCTCTTCAGAAATTCAAGGTGTAAAAGGCATGTCACCCTCATTGATATCTAACTCTGTGCTTGATTTAGAATGAATATTGAAGATTTTTTTCCCTCTGATAATTTCTTTTAATGGGTAGCCATAAAAGTAGAGGTGATGTGTGCTTATTTAATTGTACTTTGCACCTAAAATAGTACCCTTCATAAAAGCACTTTTAGAAACACTAATCAAGCCTTAAGATATCCTATGAGGCTGGTATTACAATCTTTCTGTAGAGGGGAGTGTGGCAATTCTGATGTTTCTCATACTATTCCCCATGCTAGAATATCCTCCCTGAGATTGTGCCATATGGCCTTGCTGTCCTACTTCAACTTCTTTAACAATCCATTTTATTTTGATTCTACTTCCAATACTGATCTCTGTTCTACCACAGCTACCCATTAAACTGATTTAGCTCTTCCCACCTCAATCCTGCAAAATGTATTAACGTATTTCAGTAATCAGTGCTACTACTTATGTGAATGAAGTTACTCACAAGTTTATGTCTTCACAGAAACAAGCCTTTAACTTTAAATATAAAAACTTATTCTAGTTCTTAATTTTTTATACCTGAAAGCTATATATAAATGTCAGATTAAATTAATAAACCAGCTACTTGGGAAATAATTAAGATTGAAAGAATATATAAGTGGAATCTACCTGACCCAAAAATGTTTTTTAATTTCCATATGTTAAATCTTCTACTCCAGAAAAAGCCCCAAACCCTAAAAACGTGAAAGGCTGGAAGGGAACAGTTTAGGGATGCTGCTATTTCATTCAAGGCACGTTTTTGTTTCCTGGACTATAACTCCATGTAAGATACACCTTCCCATCTGACCTAAACTAAACCCCTGTTGAAGTTAAGTTCTGAAATAACATCGCTGGATTTACACAGAAGAAATAATATATTAATAAATAATAATTAAAGGTCTCAAAACTAAATTAGTCCCAGGGTGCATTAGTATATGAGAGCTCCTTGTGGCTCTCTTTAGGAATGTGCAATATACTAATTCTCACAACAGGAAATATAGACCTTGCTGATTGCTAGATTTACTGGTAGTATTGAGAAAGTAGAATGTGTACTGCTTTTAAAAATATCAGTATGTTACTAATAATGTGTTGGAAAGAAAAACCTTGACAAGGGAACCAAATTTTTACAATTTCCTACTATTAGATCTTCTGTAGACTTTACTGAGACTTAAAAATCAAGTGAAGTCGTTCTCTACACAAGGTTGAATAAAAGTCTAGTTTATATTATGTAATAGATTAATACAATTATAATCTAAAGAATTAGCATGCTTTAAAGCACAAGGGTACAGAACTAATATTCAGCTTTTTCTGGTCAAGTGCTTAAGTTTTCCACTTTAATATTACATTAATTTTATTTAATTGCATAGAATGTTTGCATACTAATTACAGGTTTTAAAAGAGAATTTGTTTTCCTGAGATTAGTGTGTTGTTGCCATAGAACTGAGAGCTAATCTCTGTAGATCGGGCAGAGCTTCTTACATTTATCTATGCCAGCTAAGTGGCTAGTACTGTTTGCTTAAGCAGAAACTGCTTCTTCTCTACCCAATACCAAGAAATATGCACTTTCGATACTAGGCAATTCAGTTTATACAGCAAACTGGGGTTTAAGTATCAGATGCCTGAAACAAAATGCAATCAAGTTTGTTACCTTAAAATTATAGTGCTTACTCCATTTTTACTGAGTGTTTATTCAGGGAGAATTCTCATTGTTAACATCTGATGGCCAATTCTGCAGCACCTATCTGTACCTGTTGGCTTCATTATGACAGCTCATGTAACTACATATTACTCAATGCTATAGAAACAGGCCTTGAGTAAGGACCTCAGAACTTGGCCTAGAGTTTTTATAAAACCAGAAAAGAAATAATTGAATCTACTTTGAACATATGGTATATTACAGGGGTTGGCAACCTTTGGCACATGGCCCATCAGGGTAATCCGCTGGCAGGCCACAAGACATTTTGCTGACATTGACCATCCACAGGCACGGCCTCCTGCAGCTCCTAGTGGCCGCGGATTCACTGTTCCCGGCCAATGGGAGCTGCGGGAAGTGGCATGGGCTGCAGGGACGTGCTGCTGAAGGTTGCCGACCCCTGGTGTATTATAAGATGTCATTTCTAATAATGTTTGATCTCTAGTTAAGGAATATTGGTTTTGGGTAGTGCGTTAGTATGCTTGCTGTATCTGCTAAAGCCACATGTGTAACTCCATACCATAATTCTCCACAGAAGGAGTGGCAAATCTTGACTAGCCTAGTAACAGTATTAAAATTTTGGAGCCTAAACACTAAATTATGAAATTATAAATTATTGATTGAGAAGTGCATCTTGTATAACTTAAAATTGTGATACCTTTATTTATCTTCATGTTTACAAACTACAACTGTGGTCTATAATGTTTAATATTTGTCTGTAGCAGGACTAATTTGCATGCAAAATGATAACAGTGAACATCTTAAAAGTCTGAATGAGAACAAAGAAGATGGTGGTAAATTTAAAACCTTCAGGGGGAAATTCTAAATGTATTTGCTATAGCAACTCCTGATACCAGTCAGCTCTGTGTTCTTGGAGAACCAGGGTGCAGTATCATAGAATCTCAGGTTTGGAAGGGACCTCAGAAGGTCATCTAGTCCAACCCCCTGCTCAAAGCAGGGCCAATCCCCAGACAGATTTTTGCCCCAAATGGCCCCCTCAAGGATAGAGCTCACAATCCTGGGTTTAGCAGGCCAATGCTCAAACCATTGAGCTATCCCTATCCAACCTGTCTGGCTTATGAAGGACACCCTCCAGCCTCTGCTTGATCCAAAACCTATCAGAGAAAAGACTTGCAGAGAGTAGTGAAGGGCGGTGGGAGACACACCTAGACCCCTCCTGACAAGGGTGACAAGAGTAAGGCAACTCTCCTAGTTTCATCTGCATCAAAGATGGGACAGGGAGGCATCTCTATTAGCATACAGAATGGAGAACAGAGATTCCAAGGCAAGAACTGCACTTGAACTCTGGGACCAGAAAAGCAGGGAAGCACTGCATCGTGGGGGATCTCTTCTTCAGACGTTAATGAATCCATACCTGCACACACCTAGCTCAGCAGTTATCAGACCAATTCTAGTAATAAATCCTTGATTGATATCCAAAATACTGAAGCAGCCTAATTGCATTGTGAGCTCCCTGGAAGGAACACTGCCCATAGCCAAGAGTGATCAGCTCCTGTTGTCTAGTCTAAAGAAGACACTTGAGTCATCAGTTTACCCATAAACAAATCTGGTGTTCTCCCTTGAACCATTGTTGTTTCTCTACAAAACCCCCTATGTTCAAGTAAGTGTTCTGATGCATGGATCCAAACTCTGAATCAGTTCCACTGGGATTTCATATTCTCCTGACTGATCATGCTGAGGGCTCTGCCTGTCTCCAGCACTCAGGACCCTGAGCTACCACCATCACCTGGGAACCCTTGGGAACCCTGACCAGTTCAAGCTTCATGGAACAGTGAGATCCCTCTCTCTCTCTCTCTCTCTCTCTCTCTCTCTGTTTTCTTTTCTACCTCAGGTATTAACCTTTAATAATGTAACTGTTATGTTGGTTTAGGCTCTCCTTGTGTAGCTATCATTATTATTCAATAAATAACTTTTATGGTTAAGCTGGTTGCTTCCCTCTCTCGCTGAACTTTACTCTTTTGTGTTTTTAGCTTCCCCATTTACTCTGCAGCAACGCTTCTTTTACCTATGCTAAAGATCTCTGTAGCACCCAAAAATACTGTGGGGTTTGCTTATCAAGTGGGTTACTACCAGAACAATTGTAACATGAAAGTGGGGATAGGAACATGCTGAACCTGTGGCATATAAGGGTTGCAGCTTGAAAGTGCTGCTTGGACCAGCCTATTGAACCCAGAGGCATGAAAGCGCTGATTGACCTGATCCACTCAGACTTGCTCTGTTAATGTATGTGTGGGTGTGGGTGTGTTCATCTGGTTCTGGGGCTGGAGGAACCCAGCTGTGGGGAACCTAGGTTCTGCAGGATAGCTCCATTGGGAAGGGACTTGCAGAAGGGAGAAGAGGAGCTCCATATGAAAACACAAGTGACACAAGCAGTACATTAATAGAATTACAGAACACCACCCCCCAGAAGAGTAACCCTAATAAATGAGCATACCCCAAAGTAACGGGTAAATCTGGTAATACTCCAAAAGATAGCTACAGTTTTACTCAAGATTAAACTACTTTACTAGATTGGGATTTACCACAGAGTTTATAAAATAACTACTGTGAAGTTTTATACAGTAATCAAAATGCTTTACCCTTGAGAGAGAGAATGTTTTTTTAAAGGAATGGACAGGAAAAATAGAGTTCATTTTATATTGTAGAAGTACTGCACAGCTCTTGATAGAATTTATAGTTTCAGCTCAGCTCTACTCAAAGGTTAGTATAATCATACTTCTTTATAGAAATAGTTGCATTTTTTAATCAAAGTGAACAAAATACTTACAACCCAAAGGCCCCAATTCTGCAATTTACAACATGCAGTTGATCTGCTGCACCTTTCCCCCCAGAACTTCAGTGGTTGATGTGAGCTACAGAGCCCCAGGAAATCTACCTGACCTTGCAAATTGTAGGATCATGTACAAATGAAAGAACTGACATTTAAAACTGAAAATTGATTAAATAAAAAAAATATACAATAACAGATTTTAACCTGTGTACGTAAGGCTGTAAGAAACATATATATCAAGGAAGATTGAGGACATACAAATATATTAATTTTGATTTTTTTTCTTTTAACATAAAAATCATCGAAAGACTCCAAATGTAAAACAAAAAAAACAAAGTTTTTTGCTCCTGATCATACAGTCAGATCCGGTCACTCATCTGAGCCCCATTGAAATCAGTGGAATTCTGCATGGTTCTAACTGCAGAACCAGGCCTCAACTGGGTAGCTAATGCATCCAATAAAAAACAAATGAATGGATTTTGTGACTATAAATAATTCTTTCAGCTTAGAAAATCATGCTGGTTAACAGACAAACTTAGTTAATTGTGAAAATGAAGGGTATGATCATTCACCCCAGACAGAAGGATCTGATTGCACATTTAAAGTAATGTGGTTTCCTCATTGGTGTTACACTTGGGAAGCTGTCACAGGCCCTGTCTCTCTCTTTTTATTTTATAGATTGACTGCAAGTTCCACATCTTGTTTCATAGTGTTTGAAAGTGTCCTTGCTAGCATCCATTAATTGCAAAACTCTCTGGCTATTTTATATATTTTTTAACAAAGCCAGCTATTTTAGCAAATAAGATTTGTCACTTGTGAAGATGAAGTTTCCTTTTAGTAGCAGTACTTCTGATTATTTTTAATGGTTGGTCTATTAAAATGGCAGACAATGGTTCCAATAAAGCTGCTTAAAAGTGTTAATCGCTTTGCTTCTTCAAATGATGATTGCTCTAAGGGTGTTCTTTGCTCTGGATGAGTTTGTGTTGTGTATGTATTAGAAGAATCCTTTACTCTCATGTCATTGCCCAAGGCTCAAACATTTATTGCTAGACCAAAAGAAGAAAACAGGAAATTCAAGTGAATGTTCCATTATTTTCCAACTTTGTCTAGAAGGATAAAAACGGGACTTATAAAGATGGAAGAAACTAAAATGTAACCAAAGGAAAGCACACAATTATTTTACCCCTGCCTACATCTTAATTGTAGCTGTTAATTTGCACACAGTATTGAAAGGAGAGCTTGATCTTGATCAAGGTTTCTGCTTCAGTGCTTTTAGAAGGAGAAATGTAAAGTACTGTAGTATGAGATCATATTCTGTTTATTTTGAGTATTACTTGGCTTGTTTCAATAGTTGTGTCTATGGTCATGTATAGTGTGAGAGGGTCAAATCATATCCTTTCTGGGAAAAGCCTGTGGTAGTATCAGCAAACTGTCTAAAATGAAATGTGAGGATTCTTAATCATCATCCCGCTGGTGCTGGTTACCACCCTGTGAAGAAAGAAAGTTGTGTGGTCTCAAAAGGCCACTGTAGAGGTAATAGAAGCATGCGATGCTCCCAGGTATATCACAGTGCTAGGCCAAAAAAAGGTCCTACTGAGTTTTGGGAAGGAAGGAAATGGACAGGATCATTGGCCTTTGTTCTTCATGACAGCATAGCTCACCTTATATATGTGCCTGCCCCTTACTCAACCCTCATCCATTCCCACACATGCCGTTGGAGGGCTCCACATTGCAGAAATGATATCTGCACAGGATAATGCTGCCCACTGAAATCTCAGGGAGATCACATGCAAACAAGATTGGCGTGTGTGTGGGGGGGTATGCTGAATAAGGGTGACTTGACAAATACAGTACAGTGCAAATCATGCAAGTGGCTAGGTGTTTGTTTAAGGATTGCATTATTTTTCAATGTTGAAAGGGAACTGGGGAAGTATTTGAGGGATATGGAAAGCGGTGTTTTTTGTGGAATGAATAGGTGGAGAGGGAAGTTACATGACACACAGCGCTATGGAGAATATTCCCGGGTTAGGGACAGTTTAGGAAATCTTTGTTCTGTTCCTGGTTCTGTCACAGGCTTGAACCCCAGATCCTGAAGTTGGATCTGTGGTGGGTGGCTAGGCTACTTACGTCAGTGTGGTGTCCCAAACATCCTCAATAGGAATAATAACCCTACACTCTCTCACAGCAGCGAATTAATTGTTTAACTGTCGTGATGGAAGTGCAAAGTATGATTATTATGCAAGATAGCATCAGCATGCCCCTTTTTATTGTTGTTTGACTATCTCTTAAAAGTTAAAACCCATTCTGGAAGGAAAGAAGGGATGATGTGAGGGAATGTTAACATCAGGGGGAGGAGGAGAATTGCACAGCTGAATAATCAACACTACTTGAAGTTGGAGTGCTTTTATTGGGAAATAAAACACACAAGTACACTTTTTTCCCCTTTGGTTGAATCATTTTGTATACAAAAAGTGAATTACTCTAAGACATATTAGAAAAACTAATAAAACAAAAGAAAAATAATTGCACAGTGAAAAGACAAGGTCATGGAAGATTACCTAGCTAGTATGAAATCAATATCATTTTTGTAACTCATTATCCTGAGCCCAAAAGACAGTATAAAAATCAACAATCTATTGAAGTAACTACATCTTCCTTGGCAAGATTTATGAGACAGAGAAACAAGAAAAGTCAGCTCCTATAAAGGCAAAGATCTCAAATCTTCATTAATGTTGCGAAAACAACATCATTTATGTTTGTTTTCCATGGGTTAGAAAAATCCAATAAATGCATGCAACAAATAATATTGTACGTTTTCCTATGTACACTGTACATTATATCATTTTACAATGATTTTTTTCAAATATAAATAATGCATGGTTTAGGTACTGTATCAGGAAGATATTATACATTTCTGTCCATTTCCCCTCCCCTTCAAGGCTGGATTTTGTTCCTGTTGATTTCAAACCCAGTATATACAGAGTGCCTGATCTTCTAGTTTCTATGTAAAAAGAACTACCATTACAGTCAATGGGAGTTCTGCATGAAGAGATACTGCAGAATAGGGCCCACATGTAGTGCAACTGCATTTGGAGATATGATGATTTGAGGAATCTATTTATGTGCAACTTATGAATTCTGATTGTTATAAAATTGTTGTACCATGGAATGCCTCAGTGAATGTGCTATCAGGGCTATGTCACAGTATCCCCCAGACCAGGGACACTGGAGAGTCATTAACCTTAATGATTGTGCTCTGACCATATAATGACTATGATAAGGAAGTTTTGCATGAGGTGGGAAATTAGTTTGACCAAGATTGTCTTCAGGTCTGGGGAGTGGAAAATTCCCAGACAAGAGAACAAAGAAGTCAGATGTTAGCACAGAGTATTAAAAGCCAGATAGCCTGAGAGGTTTAGGGGGAACTCAGAAGGACCTTGAGGCCTTGTATACACTACCACAGTAAGTTGATCTAAGTTACGCTACTCCAGTCATAGGCACCGACTCTGTGCTCCAGAACTGGAGCACCTATGGAAAAAATTTGTGGGTGCTTAGCACCCACTGGCAGCCATCTACCCCCTCTTCCCCAGCACCTTCTGCCTACTGGTGGCTCCGCCGATCAACTCTTTCCCCTACCTCTCAGCACCTACCGCCTGCTGCAATTATCTGTTTCACAGCATGGAGGAGACTCTTGGAGGGAGGGGGAGGAACGGGGATAGGGCACACGCAGGGGAGGGGTCTTCCATCGATTTAGTGGGTCTTCACTAGGCCTGAGAGAGACACACACACAGAGAGAGAGAGAGAGAGAGAGGGAGACTGGACAAGAAGAGAGGGGCATATTTTTTTACCAGAGGGGTCTTGTTTAACTGTGGGACCAGCCAAGAAAAAAGGACAGTAGTTGAGTTGGAGGAGAGACAGAAAGATTCCATGGTTAGGAGGAGAAGCCTGGGCTTCTTAGAGGACTTTGACTTAAGCCTAAACAACACTCCAGAATAGTGAGGAAACAATGCAGGCAAATGCATATAGGTGTCCTTATTGTTTTGCTTGATCTTTATCTCTTGTGTTATCGAAAGAATAATTGTGTTTAGAAACAATTTCAAAGCCAATCTCTGTCTGCTTCACTTCATATGCTAGTGAAGAATTAAAGTTCAAATCCAAAGCACTCACAAAATTGGAGTTCTGGGAAAGAGTGCTTATTATATGAGGGTATCTTTGGGGAATCAGCACTTGTCCTGTGGTCCCATTTCCATGGAGGGGTAAGAGACAGAGTCTGTACCAAAAAGTGTGCTACATAAGAAGGTGAGAGACAGTGGCTGCAGCCTACTGAGACCCAGGCAAGATTAAGAGCATGCAGATCTAGTGTATTGGGACCCAAACACAGCAGGCTGCAGAGACAGTTTTACCAGGGCTGTGAGTAACAGTAGCACCTGGATCCACAAAGGGACCTAGGCACCTAGAAAATCATTGGAACAATAATGGGATCCACAAAGCCTGATTTACAGCCTAGGCTCCCTATACAGTGTATGGGGTGAGATAGGCTCCTTGGAATGCAATACACAAAAGCCAGTATGCTAAGCAGGGAGCTGCCTAAGCTAGCCAATGGAAGATGCTGACAAGTGGGGTGTATCCTAAACCCCACCCTTCTCACTAAGTTTGGTGCCTATCTCTGCTTGCAATCCACAAATGGGAACTCCTTGCATGCCGTCAGACTGCTTAGGAGCTTAAGTTGTTTCTTGTAAGAATGAATTAGGCAGGTGCCTAGTTCCACACAAAATAGTAGAGTGGGGAGGTAGAGGAGGCCCTTATAAATCTTTAGTCCAGGGGGTAGGATCGTCACCTGGGATGTGGGAGACCCTGTTTCAGTTCCTCTCTTTGCCTAAGGAGAAGGGATTTGATCAGGGTTCCCCACCACGCAGATAAGTGCCCTAACTACTGGGCTAAAGATTGTAAGCAAGGTCCTCATTCTCCCTCTGGCCTTTTTTTGAGGAGGTTGGCATGCTCTGAGCATATCTGCCAGTTAGGGCCCTGTCAAAAAGATAGGTGGGGCAACATCTGCCTTCCCCAATTTGTGGATTGTGCTGAGGCTTAGGCAGGAGGTAGGTGCCTAGGGAACTTCTACAGTAGAAATGTAGGTGCTTACAAGGTTAGGTGCCTGCTGTGCAGAGGTTATGTGGACCTCAGTGGTACCTAAAACTGGGACTCAGGTGTTTAAACTTGGCATTTAGATACCTAAGTCCTTTTGTGGATCTGACTCTAGCTAATGAAATTAGGATAAATTATCACAAATGTCTCAAGAGAAATAGACTAAAGAGGGACTGATCATAGTCATTTTTATTTTTTATTTTTTGTGAAGGTTTGCTACTCGCACTAGGAGAAATCCATGCACAGTGGAAACAGTGGGGCGTTAGCATGTCATACTAAGACGTATTTTACTTAAATGCATTAACTGCACCTATCTAGGTGTATTAGGGATTTACATAAAACATTACCATTGTAATAAAACAATAATACACTGTCCCTCCAAGGATCTTAAAGGTACAGGGGAAAAGTCTGACCCTACTGAAGTTATTGGGAATTCTGTCATTGACTTCAGTGGGGTCAGGATTTCACACAAAGACTTCAGCATCTTAGATAACCTCCCCAATCTGTCATTCCCCTCTCCACTTGGAAAAGGCTGGGTACACAGACTACTGTTGTGGAACATTCTGCAAGTTACTATATCTGAACTATAAGACGACCAAGGAGGTAAGCAAGTTCCAGAGGCAAGAACACCTCACATGCCACCAGCCCTCTCCATTTCTTCTAAAAAACAGGCTCAAGCATCTCAAAAAATCTCAACTGCTATTACTCGATAGACTTCTAAAATACTAAGATCTACATTCATTCCCCTATGATTGCAGGTTTTGCAACCTCTCTAATGAAACCTTGTCCCTTTTACAATATACAATGGCAACATGTGGGGTCCAGAAGCAGTGCAAATGTTCTATTTTTGGCAGTGCCACATATGGAAAATATCCTTGCTACTCTCTGTGTGGCCTGATTTTCTTTTTTGTGCCAGAAATGGTTTTACACTATGTAGCATGTGATTGGTTTGGGCTTTATGTCTACCTAGTGGTCTCAGAGGGGATCAGTGTTAAAATTGATTTTTGGAGATTTATCTATTTCATCTTGTTGATTTAGCTTATTGAGGAAATATTTCTGTCAGATAATTCTGAGATCCTTAGACTCATAATGAGTTTTAAATTTGTGCCCCCAAAATTGATGGCTATATACTACATGTGCAGTGAACATGAACCTACATAGTAGGAAGTTTTCAACATTCAAATGGCAAATATAGTGAAGCTGTTTTATTAAACATTAAACACTTTGATATCGTTTGTGTCATATTGTACAAGGTCAATCAACTATTTTATTAACATATTTTGATATCACTTAAAGAGTTTTGTGAAGCTCAACTGTTTTGTTTTATTTACAAAATTATTACATGGACATATTAGAGTCTGGTATAAGAAATGGAAAGACAACAGGTCTTTGGCATGCTGCAGGGTGGTCTTTGTTTGGTTGTGTTTTCATCAAACAGCTTGCTTTGATCTAAGATATTACCATTTGGCTATATTTTTAAAACCAGAATTCAGCTCTTAGACCAGGGTGGGCAAACTACCAATCGCGGACCGCATCCTGCCTGACAGCCATTTTAAACCGGCCCTCGAGCTCCTGCTGGGGAGCGGGGACTGAGGCTTGCCCTGCTCTGACGCTGCAGCCGGGGTGCAGGGTCGGGGGCCACTCCATGTGCTTCCTGGAAGCCGCGGCATGGCCCCACTCCAATGGCTCCCTCTGGTGCTCCAATGGGAGCAGCAGGGGTGGTGCCTGTGAATGGGGCAGCGTGCAGAGCCCCCTGGCCACGTCTCCATGTAGGAGACTGAGGGGGGACATGCCGCAGCTTCTGGGAGCCGCTTGAGGTAAGCGCTGCCCAGAGCCTGCACCCCTGAGCCTCTCCCCATGCCTCAACCTCCTGCCTCAGCCCTGATCCCCCTCCTGCCCTCCAAACCCCTCGATCCCAGCCTGGAGCACCCTCCTGAACCCCAAACTCCTCATCCCCAGCCTCACCCCAGAGCCCACACCCCCCATCCAGAGCCTACACGTCTTCCCACACCCCAACCCTCTGTCCCAGCCGTGATCCCCCTTCCACCCTCCGAACCCCTCAGTCCCAGCCCAGAGCACCCTCCTACACCCCAAACTCCTCATCCCTAGCCCCACCCCAGAGCCCATCTCCACCAGCCGAAGCCCTCAGCCCCCCTCCACCCCACTCCACCACCCCAACCCAGAGCCCCCTCCCACACCCTGAACTCTTCATTTCTGACCCATCCCCAGAGTCCGCACCCCCAACCAGAGCCCTCACCCCCTCCTGCACCTCAACCCCAATTTTGTGAGCATTCCTGGTCCACCATACAATTTTTAGTCCCAGATGTGGCTGTCGGGCCAAAAAGTTTGCCCCCCGCCCAGTCTTAGACAATTACCCTTCTCTAATATAGCTTTGCATCCTCTGAAAAGCCTTATAACCAAGTATTCCAAGGACTTCTCAAATTTGGGGCCGGGTAGTAATTGTGATGTAATTATCTTCTATGCACCTCAGGCTAAAGGCTAATTGAGGTAGAAGGAGGAAGAATGTGTTCTATTTGGGTGGTTTTATCAAATAGTGCATTAGTGAGGGGTACACATGGTGATTATTTTGTACTCGTTCCCTTGGGTGCTATTTATTTCTAACAGCAAACTGAAACCAGCTTTCGTTTCAACGCTGGCCTGCTTTAATATAAAGGCCCATTGGATGAAAGTCAGAAAAAAGTAACAATTTTCCCCAACTCTTTCACCCAAATGTCTTGTGAAAGAGCAAAGGGATTAGGACACAGACATTAGATTGTTCCCCACAATTGCTTAGTATCCTCTTAGGTAGTTAAGTAACAACAACATGAGAGAGAACGCATGTGTTTGGAGACAGATGATTAGTGTTTCATTTTTAAAATAACTGGCAATAAATGTGGTATATTTCTGATGGGTAGATGTTATGGTGGTCCTTACATACTACAGTGAAGAGCATATTCAAGATGCATAGACAGATAAAGAGTAAAGGCACCATTCTAGAGTTGTTTGAAATTCAGGTCTTGCTGTTCAGGGGTTTGTGTCAACATTTTTCTATTGCATTGACCTGCATTGTTACCCAGGGTTCTTTCAAATCAAAGCTCTTGATAACTTTTACTCTGTGTGAGGTGGTGTCAGGAAATAAATCAGGGGAGACACGGCCGTCCGACCGATAGATGGCTGGCACAAACAGGACAACACAAGAGTGCTTTCACTTCAAGCTAAACTTTACTTAGTCTCAAGCACTTACACACGTCCGCAACAGGTTAGTAAAACACCCCCAACCCTCGATAATTACTGAAGCTGAGTGTGGCTCTCGAGTGGCACAGCGGCAGCCCGTCTGCCGGGGAGTAACACAAGATGCATCCAGAGGGACAGTCCTGCTACCTCAAACTTTACCCCCCTTATTTATACATTAGTAATATAATGACATGTCACTTAAAGAAAACTTGTTAAGCAAGCAGTTTCAATGGTCAAGCAAGAGGTTTCCTTCTGATTATTGATTAACCAGGTGTGGTTTTTTCCCAGAGTTTGCAGCCTTGAAGCCCTGTCAGACAAATTCCTGAGAGCACATCCTGCTCTTCTAAAATGCATGTATCAGCAACTTCAACACGATTCTTATCAGGAAGGACTGCCCTTTCTGTGGCACCCAAAATCCCCACCCCTCCTGCCTTGGTTAAGCTAAGGCTGCTGCATGGCCAATTTATGGCCTGCTGACTTGGCTGCTTTTAGCAATAAGCAACAGTGGTTTCAGGCACTTTACAGGTTTGCCAAAATCTCCCTGTACACCATGAAGTGTAATCTCTCATGTTTCATTTTGAATTTCATATCCAGAAGCTCAGCAGATGAGTTTCACTTTTTCACTTTTCACTTTTTCACTCAGTTTTTCACCAGAACCACCTGAAACTACACAATTCATCTGTTACCTTTGTGAGATATTACACTGTCCCAAGTTCTCTCAAGATGCCTAGGATGACTCAAAAGTTTTCCAGAAATCAATGATCATTTGAATGAGTCTGTATTGACCTTTGAATCTGTAATGAAACTCAAATCCAGATGAGTTTTGATGTAACATTCACTTTGTTTGGTTTTGCTTTTTCATACCTTTATCTTTATAAATATGCCTATATTCTATTCTAGTTTGCAGTGTTGTAGCCACATTGGTCCCAGGATATCTGAGACACAAGGTGGGTAAGGTAATATCTTTTATTGGACCAACTTCAGGTCACCTGAAGAAAAGCTCTGCGTAGATCAAAAGCTTGTCTCTTTCACCAACAGAAGGTGGTCCAATAAAAGATATTACCTCACTCACCTTGTCTCTTATATTCCATTCGGACAGTTCCATTTCTCCCTTAATGCCCACACAGTCACTGAAGCTCATAGGAGTTACTTGTGTGAGTGCCTATTAAGGAAAGTATGAACTCTTCTAAAGTTCCATATCATGTCATTAGTATTTAACTTGACACATGTTAAAGGGGCCTGATCTTCACAAAGTGAGTGCTCATAACTTTTTGAATATCATATGTGTTTAAGGTTGCCCTTCAGCTTAATCACTAACTACTTTTGAAATTTTGGCCAAAAAGTATGTTATAGCAACCAAGATCTATAATTAGTATGTAGCAGGCACCAAACTTTATAATTAATTATCTTAAAATAAAAGAGTGACATTTTTGGAAATGGAGAGAATATGTAGGTTTTAAATTATCATTACATCAAATATAATAAGAATACTGTTGATTTAAATAGCAAATGTATTAGTTCAGGAAAATAAATAGTAGGGAAACTAATACCGGGGGGGGGGGGGGAGCACAAAAATTTATGGCAGTTAGGGTTATAAAAACATAGCGAAAATTAGGTGGCCTTATTACTTTTTAAAAATTATTATTAATCTCCCTGTGTGGCTTCAGGATACTGCAGTAGTTCTTACTAGTTGCTGAGTTTAAGTAGTGGGACCTTATTCAAAAAGAAAAGAGATTAAGTTTTAATTCTTTTATATATGACTAGCATGTGGATGGGGTTAGACAAGGTACTCAGACTCTAGCTCAGGGGTCAGCAACCTTCGGCACACAGCCCATCCGGGTAATCAGCTGGCAGGCCACGCAACATTTTGTTTACATTGACTGTCCTCAGGCACGGCTCCCCGCAGCTCCCAGTGGCCGCGATTCACTGTTCCTGGCCAATGGGAGCTGCGGGAAGCGGTGGCCAGCACATTCCAGTGGCCCACACTGCTTCCCACAGCTCCCATTGGCCGGGAACAGTGAACCGCGGCCACTGGGAGCAGCGGGGGGGCGTGCCTGCGTATAGTCAATGTAAACAAAATGTCTCACGGCCCGCCAGCGGATTACTCTGATGGGCTACATGCCAAGGTTGCCGATCCCTGCTCTACCTATTAACAGAAACCTAGCCAAGAACACACATTCTTGCTTGTTCAGCAAGAGTTTGTATATAGCATTTGCATCAAGTGCACACTTCACTTAAAGTAGCTGGAATTTTTCTGTGGATGCTTCTCTAGAGGGGGTACTGAGACTTGCCAAAGTATAGTCTATGATTCTTAGATATCTCAGTTCCCTTTCATTGCTTATTGATCAGATTCTTTACTGTTTTAAATTAGAACATATTGGGACAGACCAAAGGTCCATCTAGCCCAATATCATGTCTTCTGACAGTGGCCAATGCTAGGTGCTTCAGAGGGATGAAAAAACTAGGTAATCATCAAATGATTCATCCCCCTATCACCCTTCCCTTTAAAATAGGTAAGTAAATTAAAAATAAAAGTAGGGGGAAACAATATGAATTTTAGTATCGTGAAGCAACATGATTTACTTGAAGTAGGTAACTTTAAAATACTGGCATTTTGTGGCAGCCAGTCAAACGAATGTTTACAATATGTCTGTGTACACCGTACATCTTATACTATCAAATACCATATACTATTAGAGAGAACTAAAGAAGTTTTAAAAAATGTGAAGCTCCTATCAAGAAATGAGTTGGAACTCTTCTACTGCTTTCAGTCTAATGTGACTTCCTTTTAAATTCAGCCAACTCTTACGAGACCATGGAGATCTGGCTCCAAACTATATCCCATGATGACTCTTTAATCCACAATATTTCAATAGAATTAGAGTGGTCACTATTTAAAGCCCAACATTTATCATCCATTACCACATTGTGGTTTCTGAGATGCTAACACTCGTTCACACTCAGGAAATGTCTACAGTATCTCTGAAGTTGTCTTTGGCCTGGTCTACACTATGAGTTTAATTCGAATTTAGCAGCGTTAAATCGAATTAACCCTGCACCCTTCCACACAATGAAGTCATTTATTTCGAAATAAAGGGCTCTTAAAATCGATTTCTGTACTCCTCCCTGACAAGCGGAGTAGTGCCGAAATCGATATTGTCATTTTGAATTAGGGTTAGTGTGGCCGCAATTCGATGGTATTAGCCTCCGGGAGCTATCCCACAGTGCACCATTGTGACCGCTCTGGACAACAGTCTGAACTCGGATGCACTGGCCAGGTAGACAGGAAAAGCCCCACAAACATTTGAATTTCATTTCCTGTTTGCCCAGCACAGGAGAGCACAGCTGACCACAGAGAGCTCATCAGCACAGGTAACCATGCAGGCCGATAATCGAAAAAGAGCACCAGCATGGACCATACGGGAGGTACTGGATCTGATCGCTATATGGGGAGAGGATTCAGTGCTAGCAGAACTTCGTTCGAAAAGACGAAATGCCAAAACTTTTGAAAAAATCTCCAAGGGCATGATGGAGAGAGGCCACAACAGGGACTCAGAGCAGTGCCATGTGAAAGTCAAGGAGCTCAGACAAGCCTATCAGAAAACAAAGGAGGCAAACGGTCACTCCGGGTCAGAGCCGCAGACATGCTGCTTCTATGCTGAGCTGCATGCAATTCTAGGGGGGGGCCGCCACCACTACCCCAACTCTGACCATGGATTCCGAGGCGGGGGTAATCTCATCAGCTACACCTGAGGATTCTGCGGATGGGGAAGAGGAGGAGGAGGAGGACAAGCTTGCAGAAAGCACACAGCACTCCGTTCTCCCCAACAGCCAGGATCTTTTTCTCAGCCTGACTGAAGTACCCTCCCAAGCCTCCCAAACCAGTACCCAAGACCATGACCCTATGGAAGGGACCACAGGTGAGTTTACCTTTTAAAATATAAAACATGGTTTAAAAGCAAGCATTTTTTAATGATTAATTTGCCCTGATGACTTGGGATGCATTCGTGGCCAGTACAGCTGGAAAAGTCTGTTAACGTGTCTGGGGATGGAGTGGAAATCCTCCAGGGGCATCTCCATGAAGCTCTCCTGGAGGTACTCCAAAAGCCTTTGCAGAAGTTTCTGGGCAGTGCAGCCTTATTCCGTCCTCCATGGTAGGACACTTGACCACGCCATGCTAGTAGAAAGTAATCTGGTATCATTGCATGACAAAGCCTGGCAGCGTATGGTCCTGGTGTTTGCTGGCATTCAAGCAACATCCGTTCTTTATCTCGCTGTGTAATCCTCAGGAGAGTGATATCGCTCATGGTAACCTGGTTGAAATACAGGAATGTAATTAAGGGGACAGAGGTAGCCCTTCCTACTGGGCTGTTTGCCTGTGGCTGAAAAGAAATCCTTCCCTCTAGTAAGCCACGCGGTGGGGAGAGGGATAAAGCGATCATCCCAGAGAATTGGATGGGGGGAGGGGGTTAGTTTGTTTTCTGCTGCTGAAGGTTAACAGGAAAACCGCAGCATCAACGGGCTTTGCTTGGTATGTGGGAAAGGAGGAAGCAGAAGCCGAAAGACAGTGGCTTACCATGGCCGCATGCAAGCCAGACCTGCATCTGTGATCTCTAGCAGCAAAGCCACAGGCACTCAATATTAAGAGGCAAAATGCGACCTTGCACAGAAATCACATGTGCTATGTAATGTGAATAGTGTTGTTCACCATGAAAGAGTATAAGCATTGTTCTGTAAAATGTATCTTTTTAAAAAATTCTCTCCTTTTTTCCCTCCCTCCAGCAGCTGCAAATTTTTCAAGCCTCTCTCCTCCATCCTGAAGGCTATCTCAGATAAGGACTCGGAAAAAGAGGACGCGAGACGAGATGTTCGCGGAAATCATGGAATCCACCCGCAATGAAAGAACTCATCTGAATGAGTGGAAGGACACGGTTTCAAAGTATAGGAAAGATGCCAGTGAATGTGAGGACAGGAGGGACCAACGTGAGGACATGAGGGATCAACGTGAGGACAGAAGGGACCAACGTGAGGAGAGGAGAGACGCTCAAGATGAGAGGTGGCGGCAGGAAGATCAGAGGAGGCAGGATGCAACGCTGGGGCTACTGCGTGAGCAAACAGACATGCTCCGGCGTCTGGTGGAGCTTCAGGAACAGCAGCAGGATCACAGACTGGCGCTACAGCCTCTGTATAACTACCCTCCCCCCTCACCAGGTTCCATAGCCTCCTCACCCAGACGTGTAAGAACGCGGGGGGGGGGGTAAGGGAGAGAGGCTCCGTGCACCCTCCCATTCCACCCCAGTGGACAGCCCAAGCAAAAGGCTGTCATTATTTTAACATTTTTTAGTGGCCTTTTCCTTCCCTCTGATCCTCCTCCCAAACCCCACCCAGGCTATCTTGTCAGTTCTGTCCCTCTTCTTATAATCAATTAATAAAAAATACATGATTTTTAAATGATAGTGACTTTATTTCTTTTGAAAGCAAGCTGTGATCGAAGGGGGAGGGTGGGTTCCTTACAGAGAATGAGTCAATAAAGGGGGTGGGTTTTCATCAAGGAGAAACAAACAGAACTTTCACATGGTAGCCTGGCCAGTCATGAAACTGGTTTTCAAAGCTTCTCTGATGTGCCGCGCTTCCTGGTGTGCTCTTCTAATTGCCCTGATGTCTGGCTGTGCGTAATCAGCAGCCAGGCGATTTGCCTCAGCCTCCCACCCCACCATAAAGGTCTCTCCCTTACTCTCACAGAGATTGTGGAGCACACAGCAAGCAGCAATAACAATGGGGATATTGGTTTGGCTGAGGTCTGAGTGAGTCAGTAACGATCGCCAGTGACCTTTTAAAAGGCCAAATGCACATTCCACCACCATTCTGCACTTGCTCAGCCTGTAATTGAACAGCTCCTGACTCCTTTCCAGGCTGCCTGTTTATGGCTTCATGAGCCATGGCATTAAGGGGTAGGCTGGGTCCCCAAAGATAACTATAGGCATTTCAACATCCCCAATGGTTATTTTCTGGTCCGGGAAGTAAGCCCCTTGCTGCAGCTGTTTAAACAGAGTAGTTTTCCTGAAGACGCAAGCGTCATGAACCCTTCCTGGCCAGCCCACGTTGATGTTGGTGAAACGTCTCCTGTGATCCACCAGTGCTTGCAGCACCATTGAAAAGTAACCTTTGCGGTTTATGTACTGGGTGCCCTGGTGCTCCGGTGCCAAGATAGGTATATGGGTTCCATCTATTGCCCCACCACAGTTAGGGAATCCCATTGCGGCAAAGCCATCCACTATGGCCTGCACATTTCCCAGAGTCACTACCTTTCGTAGCAGCAGCTCAATGATTGCTTTGGCTACTTGCATGACAGCAGCCCCCCACAGTAGATTTGCCCACACCAAATTGATTCCCGACTGACCGGTAGCTGTCTGGCGTTGCAAGCTTCCACAGGGCTATCGCCACTCGCTTCTCAACTGTGAGGGCTGCTCTCAGCCTGGTATTCTGGCGCTTCAGGGCAGGGGAAAGCAAGTCACAAAGTTCCATGAAAGTGCCCTTACGCATGCAAAAGTTTCGCAGCCACTGGGAATCGTCCCTCACCTGCAACAATATGCGGTCTCACCAGTCTGTGCTTGTTTCCCGGGCCCAGAATCGGCGTTCCATGGATAGAACCTGCCCCATTAACAACATGATCTCCAAAGCACCGGGGCCCATGGTTTGATAGAATTCTGTGTCCATGTTCATGTCCTCATCACTCTCGTCGCCGCTCTGCCATCGCCGCCTCCTCCTTGCCTTGTTTTTCTGGTCCTGGTTCAGCATAAGCTGCACGATAATGCGTGAGGTGTTTACAATGTTCATGACTGCTGTCTTGAGCTGAGCGGGCTCCATACTTGCCGTGGTATGGCATCTGCTCTGTTCACCCAGGAAAAAAGGCATGAAACGGTTGTCTGCCGTTACTTTCATGGGGGGAGGGGGGAGGCTGTACCCAGAACCACCTGCGACAATGTTTTTTGCCCCATCAGGCACTGGGATCTCAACCCAGAATTCCAATGGGCGGGGGAGACTGCGGGAACTATGGGATAGCTATGGGATAACTACCCACAGTGCAACGCTCCGGAAATCGATGCTCGCCCCGGTACATGGATGCGCACCGCCGAATTAATGTGCTTAGTGTGGCCGTCTACATTCGACTATATACAATCTGTTTCCAAAATTCGAATTCTGTAAATTCGGATTAATCCCGTAGTGTATACATACTCTTATAGTAACTGTTCGTTAGAACCAATTTTTTTTTAAAGGTGGCCACTGTCTGATAACAGTACTCTGTACATTTTTGGGACTGGTAAAAGCATAAATCTTTATTTTCAAATTGAGAGATTTTGTTTGCTTGTTTTTACCTGCTTTACTACACTGCAATACTTGGAAGCACACCACTGAATTAAGGACGTGGTGCCCTCAAGGTTTAATTGTAGGCTCTTGAAGCAGACTCAAATAGCACGTTGGCCACTTCTGTGGAAAGGAATAAAATCAATATTTAGTTAAGAAATCTACTGTAATTAACTCAGAAAAGTGCATTCTGAACTTTTCCCAACAAAACACATACAATTTTAATGTAAATGGTATATAAACTTTTCAATAAATGGAGCCCAAGGATTTATATCAAACTCTTTTTTCTAAGTGTGTCACTTGACAATGGTTCAATTGTGCTGTTCCTGGTGGGAGGGAAAATAAATATAGAGCAATAGGATGGCAGAATGGATTCTAAAGCCTATTACAGAATGCTTGTCCAGTTCAGGAAGGTGGTTTGTGGCAATGCAATTAAGAAAAAGTGAGTAAATGTTTGTAGTAGGTCCGGGGTGGGGCTCGTCCCTTCCTGGGGCGCCTGAAAGCCAGGCCGCCCCGCTACAAAGCGAATAACAGTTAGGGCCCCGACCTTCGGGTAGGGGCTAAGCACACAATTGATAGTTCAGGGCTCAGGCCCCTATGCAGGGACTGAGCACACACTTAACAGTTCAGGGCTCAGGCCCCTATGCAGGGACTGAGCACACACTTAACAGTTCAGGGCTCAGGCCCCTATGCAGGGACTGAGCACACAATTAACAGTTCAGGGCTCAGGCCCCTTGTTCAGGGACTGAGCACACAATTAGCAGTTCAGGGCTCAGGCCCCTATGCAGGGGCTGGGTCAGTTTGGGTTAGCCCAGGCCCTAGGTCAGGGTGGGGCAGCAAACCAATAGTCAGTGGCCCAGGCCTTGTAGCAGGGGCTGGGTCAGTTTGGGTTAGCCCAGGCCCTAGGTCAGGGCGGGGCAGCCAACAGATAGTCTGTCAGGGGCCCAGGCCCCTTGGACAAGGAGAAGGAGAGACTGCCACCCGGCGTGGGGTGGCAGGGGGGAACACAGGCCCACCCACTCCACTGTGTTCCAGCCCGGGGCCCTATCCGCAGCAGTCCGCCTGCCGCGCGGTCAGTGGGGATCCTGACCGCAACACACTGACATGGGTTCGGGGTCTGCTATCCCCTGGCCACTTCCCATCTCCTCCTCCATGGGTACCTGCTCCTCCTGAGTTCCGTCTGCTGGGTCGCAGATCATGGGCTCCTCCGGGCCCCGAGCACCAGGTAGGTCTGTTGCTCCCTCTGGGCCCTCGGCGGGGGGAAGCTCAGACCGCTCCTCAGGATACCGGGCTCTCGGCAGGCTCGGCCAGTCCTCCTCAGGGTACCGGGCTCTCGGCAGGCTCAGGTCCGCGGGATCTCGGGCACCAGCGTCTGTCCTCTCCCGCTGCCGGCCAGCTACTGAGCGCTGGGGCCTGGCCTTTATACTTCCTGTCCCGCCCCTTGACTTCCGGGGGGCGGGGACAGGCCGCGATGGCTCCGCCCACTCTGGCGGCTGTTCTGGCTCATCGCTTCCTGGGGCGCCTGGAAGCCAGGCCGCCCCGCTACAATGTTAATGCCCCAGTTTTACTTTATACATGCAGCTTTCTGTTCATAAAGTGTCTTTCTAATAGCACTCACATATAATGCCAAAAAAATTCTTCTTATTTATTGAGATCAGTGCACTCGGCTACCTTTATTTAGTACTTGTATATTTTTTTGTCCAGAAAAGTCCAAAAGTGTAACATGGGAGCCCAGACCTGTAATAAAATGGAGTCAACACTTCAGCAAAATACCATAATTCAGTCAAGAGGTTCTGCTGACATCGTAAACAGCCAAAGTACATTAGGAGCAGTTTATGTGCAGCAGAACTACCAGTTTGAATTACAACAGTCTCAAAGGTTCCATTACAAAGCATGTATTTGTGATTTGTAACAGATCCAATATGACTTTGATATTTGATGTTATATGCAATAGCTTCATGAGCGGCAAGACATTTACAGGATGTGGGAGGCAGAGGAGAAGAAAGGGATAGGATGAGAGTACCTCATCTAGCCACTAACGGTATGTCCACACTGCAATTCGACACTCATGGCTGGTTCAGGATCACGGTGCTCGAGCTAAGGGGCAGTTTAATTGCGGTGTAGACATTCGGGCTTTGGCTGGAGCCTGGGCTCTAGCACCCTGCAAGGTGAGAGGGACCCAGAGCTCAGGCTGCAGCCCAAGGCAGAAAGCCTACACTGCAATTAAACAGCCCCTTATCCAAAGCCTCTTGAGCCTGAGTCATCTGACATAGGCCAGCCACAGGCTTTTAATTGCAGTATAGACATACTCTTAGAAATACTCACCACTAATTCAGGGGCTGCTCCCAGAAATGAAGTTGAATTTGATACTACATCATAGGAGAGGGTGGATGGGTAGGGAGGGATGCTTTACTTCAAATGATACTTTTTAAAAGTATCAATAAGTAAAAATAAAATGAGTGTGATGCTACAGAGGAACTGACAAACATATTATGGCATGCTGTTGGGGAGAAGGAGCCCTAATCCTGCTCCCATTGAGGGTATGTCTATACTGCAATGTAAGCCCAGGGTTAGTGGGACTCATCTCAGCTGACCTGTGTTAGGGAACCCTGGGCTTGAACAGCTACATTGTATTTTAACCATAGGTTAGGGCTTTTCTAACCTACGCTTGAACCTAGGGCTCTGGCATCCACGCTGCAGTGCACAAACCTGAGTCAAAGTAACCTATCCCAGAGTGCCTAGTACCCCCTCTCCAAATGTCGCTGCTCTAGCCCTAGGACAGAGGTGCACTGTGGAAAAATTTCAGTGCCTGTTTGAAGCAGCTTGCTTTGCAAAAGGCTTGGTCAGTTCACTTTCCATTGCAAACCAGGAGGTTCTCTGACAGTGTTCTTGCAGATCAGTGATGAGACCAGAATGGCTTAACGCTGACCTCAGCTGCTGCCACTCACAAACGGGGCCTGTCTTCTATTTTCAATTGAGTGGATTGCAGATTGTTGGGATAGAGTGGACTAAGGAAGTTGTTCCTTGGAATTACGGGATACTTCCGGATGATTCTCGGGACCTGAATCAAGAGGAGCTGTATCTACACTGCAAAGCAAGGGGGCTCGGACCCTGGGTGCTGACTTAACTTGAGCTCAAACCCTCCAGCCCTGCAAGGTCCTGGGATCCTCGGCCCAAGCCCTTGGTTATCACAATTGCAGTGTAGATGCAAGGGGGGTTAGTCTTAAACCTGGGCTAAAGTATAGGTTGATGTTGCTGTGTTGACATACTCCCAGTGGCTAATCTCTTACTGACCCAGGCAGTGCAACATTGGTCCCTACTGTAGATTACTGAATAAAATAATTATTTAGAAATTATTTCTATAGGCCCATTGATGTGCCTGGCACTTTACAGGTGTGTAAGAAGACATGGGCCCTGTGCTGAAAGCTTACAGTTTAGCTAGACACCTAACAGACCATTGAGGATTACGTATGCTGAGAGATTTACACCTGGGGACCTGGGGACTTCTGAAGCACAGCATATATAGAGGCAAACTGATGCACTATCTTGGAGAGCACAAAAACAAATCCATCCTGCAGCTCCAGTCCAGGCTTGCTGTGAAACAGTCTCAGTGTAATGCTGCCACAGTTTTAATACAAAACGTGCTTGAGAACCAAATGGCTCCATAATCTCCCAAGCACTCAGAATAGTGTGGACTGTCTATCGTGTCACTCTGTTTTACAGACTTGAAGGATCTGATGAAAGAGAAGTATTAACTACTGTGCCCTGACCAAATCCCTGCCAAAAGATTTCCTTCAGCACCATCATACTAGGCAGAGACATTCTTTATGAAGAACCATGATTTACCTCCAATAAATCAATCAGATTGTGAGGTGGTTGCAATCTCCCCCCACCAACTTTTTTTAAGAGCTTTGTGGTAGGTGAAGAGTTCATATCACAAAGAGAACATTGGCTAAAGAAATAATAAAATAAAGAGCAAAATTTTGGTAGTGGTGGATGTAATGTTTAGATCATATTTTAGATGGTGGTTTGGCAGAAGTACAAGTAGTGTAATTGCGTGCACCTGCACTGATTACATTTCTTGCGTTGAGTGAGGGGTTACAAGATGAAACATTTTGGACTGAATTTAAAGTATGACTGGAAACAGCTTTTAATGTTATCACTTATGTAAGCCATGCTGCTGATCATTCTCACAAGTGATATATCTTGTGGTATAGCATATGCCTGGAATGTACAGAGTAAGCATTACAGAAATTCTGCTCTCCGGAAATGGGGAATGGGTAAAACAGTTTAGAATAATAATGCATGTAACTTTAGCCAAACGAGGGCCGGATTCTAAATCCACATACACCATTGTAAAACAAGAGTAATCAAAATGACTAGTAGTAACACAGGTGTGAGACCAGAATCAAGCCCCAACCCATTTTGAAGGGGAAGATCAGGTTGGTTGGTTGGTTGGTTTTTCCTAAGTTGGCAATTCTTCTAGCTCCCCTTCTTTTGCTTCAATTCCCATACCCTCATAACATTTATTTTCATCGAAATTTTCCTGTTTGAGAAATATTCAAGTGTTTGGAGCCTTTTTTATGATGTTTTGAATCATGCAACGAAATTCACTGCACAACTTTTTTTGCTTTTAGGATAACTGTGAAGAATGAAAAGGAACTTTCAGCTACAAATTCACATGTGGAATTGTGGTGGGTAGGGATATTTTCCAAAAGTGAGATGGTCTAGGATTAAGCACATGGCTGGGATCCCAGAGGTCTTAATAGTTGGACTTATTGCACTTTACAAATAATAGTTAGTTAGGCCTGCTATAAATCTATTAAATGAGGAAATAGCTCCCTACTAATTTTGACACACATTCTCCTGAGTACAATCCACTATCTGATTTATCCCTCTGGCTTGGATACAGTCACTCCAGCAATTTGTTTCCTTTCCTTCACCTAATCAGTCTTGGGCCAATCCAGAATGTGTGGTCTCATGAGATGCAGCCTTTGGTTTTGGTCTGGTTTTGGTACACTATGGTTATTTGCCTCTTAGATAGGCATGCATAAGAAAGAAAAGTGGGAACAGGGTCCTTGGGAGGAAAAGAGATTGGAACCATATGGTCAAGAAAAGAGAGGAGTAGAAAAGACAAAAATGGCAGGTAAAGAGATGGGGACATGATGGAAAAAAAGGAAGCGAGGGGACAGTAGTTTCTTCTTTTATCCTAAGAAAGAGAAAAGAAGATGAAAGAGGAAAGAAAATCTAAGGACTGGAGGAAAGAGCTGGAAAATGAAAATAGGGACAGCATAGTAGAAGTATCAAAAGAGAAAAGAGATGTATAGAAATGGGAAAAGAACAAAATAAATAAAAACAGGAACAGATTTCAGGGTTAGTGAATTCTATTCCTGCTCTTTTATTTAGTTCCCTGGCAGACTTCCCATAGCTGTGCATATTTGGAGAAGAAGAGAATAGCATATATTTCTTTGGGGATTTGAATCTTATTATTTTCCCCTTCTGGCTCTAAAACTAGGGTCCTTGGCACCATTCCTGATGATCTCCATAATACAATATTTTCAGAACCATCAGTAGGAGGATTGGAGATGGAGCGGTGATGGTCTGTGGAAAGAACTCTCTTAATGAGTATACACAGATAAGAGGTTGGAATACACCTCGGAGAAAGTTTATGTTGTCAGGTTTTTTGTATGTATTTTTTAAAACTATGAGCCATAATCACAGGTATTATTTAAAAAAATAATTTAGAATGACAGGGCAGGGGAGAAGTTTCAGCATAATTAAATTAAGGCTATTCCAAGGAAATATAAAGAGGGAAACAATTGGTACCTGTTTGTCAATAGGCAGCTTAGAGAGAGGTGACTGTTCCTCAAGTGACTAGTGGCAGCCAGTCATACAGCAAGGCCTGTGGAGTAAAGCTGGCTGGAAAATGGAGATTCTTCCCAGTGAAAACTTTGGCGTTTTTGAAATAAAAAATGTTCTGAACCAGGACAAAATGGCCAAAATGTGAAATTTTCCAGAAAAAATCTGTTTGGGGAGCATTTGAATTAGGTAAAATTAACGAGAGCCTTTCGGTTTAGTCGTCAGAGACAGAGAGCGCCTGCATGCTCAGCTCAGCAACTCAGCCTCCAGCTTCCGTAAGGAGACGCTAGGGCACTCAGCCTGGGCAGCCCGCATAGAAAGCTTTTGTCAATTACACTTTCTGCAGAAATTGACAAGAGTCTTCCAGCCCAGCTGCCGAAGAAGCAGAAAGCCCAGCCGCTCAGCCTCCCTGCATCCTCCCAACGCTTGAGTCAGAGAGGCTGAGCACCCTGGCTTTCTTCCTCTCTAGTCCTGGAGCTAGGAGAAGAGGATGGCAGAGAATTGGAAGCATGACCCTTGCAGCCTGTCCAGAAAGCTTTTGTCTTTCTCAGAAATGGAAGTTGGTCCAAGAAAAGATAATCATCCTTCCCACTTGTATCTTTAATATCCTGGGACCAACACAGCTACAGCAATACTGCATAGTAAAAAGTAATGGCAACGAGAGCTTTATTTCCTAGCACTTGCATCTTTCTGGTTGCTGGTTAAACTGGTGTGATAGCTTTTGTGTGGTAAGTTATGAATATGGTATGGTGACTTGGTTATGAGGCTATTTACTGTATTGATATATAGGCTTATCTCAAGATAAGCCCCCTTTCAGCAAACATTTGAAGATTGTTAAGATATCATGGCAGAGACAATGGCTTGGAGGATTCTGGCTTGATGTCCTTGTGACAGTGTACCCCATAAGGCTTTATGGGGAGGGGGTGCTTATAAATGTATGTNTCTGTGTCTGGAGCCAGACGGGAGTGTCTGGCTCAGCAAGACAGGGTGCTGTAGTCCTGAGCTGGCAGGGAATACAGGAGCAGGGGTAGTCTTTGCACATCTGGTGGCAGCTCCCAAGGGGGTTTCTGTGATCCAACCCGTCACAGTCCTGCTGAGTTTATCTGATTGGTTTTATCCAGAAGGGCTAAACCCCAGGAATACAAAAGAATAAAGGGACTATAGCAGTTTAAAATAGAACACACTCAAGAGAGTTTGAGGGAACCAGAGTGAAACATATGCAACCACTGGGCCGTCCAGAGAAAATAGTCCTCCATAAGTTACCATCAGAGTAAGCCTATAGGTAAGATAGCATGCATGTAGGCTGATTGTTTTATAATCCTTTTTTCTCTAAATACTTTGTTCCTACTGTTAAATAAACAACACTGTGTTCTAATGTGGCTGTCCGATCACTTTACACCACTGGTCAGAGTGCTGGGTAAGAACGGTTGATACACAGGGTACTGTGACCCAGGGCCCAGTCGAGGAGTGGGAGAATTACAGCATTCCTGTGCTCAGTAAAGGCATGAGGCCTAACACCTGTGGGGTACACTCAAGAGACCAGAAAAGCCATAGAGGTGCAGCTAACCCTGTAATTGTGACAACTGGTTACTTATGACATATCCGTACTATTGTTTAGATTCTGCAATCAGTGTGGTTTAATAATTGTTCTCAGTTAGTAGTTACTTTTGACCTGTTTTGCATAATTTTATTTCCATTACACTTTCGATATGTCTGTGCCCAGAGCAGGTGTAGCATGACTTTTTTTAAGAGTATGTCTACACTACGAAATTAGGTCGATTTTATAGAAGTCCATTTTTAGAAATCGATTTTATACAGTTGATTGCATATGTCCACACTAAGAGCATTAAGTCGGCAGAGTGCATACTCACTACCGTGTCTACCATTGACTTACAGAGTGTGCACTGTGGTTAGCTATCCCACAGTTCCCGCAGTCTCCACTGCCCATTGGAATTCTGTGTTAAGCTCCCAATGCCTGATGGGGCAAAAACATTGTTGAGGGTGGTTTTGGGTACAGGTCATCAGTTGCCCCTCCCTCTGTGAAAGCAACGGCAGACAATAGTTTCACGCCTTTTTTCCTAGGTTACCCGGGCAGATGCCATACCATGGCAAGTGACTAGAAGAGCACAGCAAGGCGTGCTGCACATCAGAGAGGCTTTGAAAACCAGTTTCATGACTGGCCAGGCTTCGGTGTGACAGTTCTGTGTGTTTCTCCTTGATGCAAACCTGCCCGCTTTGTTGATTTTAATTCCCTGTAAGACAACCACCCTCCCCCCTTCAAATAAAGTAACTATTATTTTGAAACCATGCATTCTTTCTTTATTAATTAAAAAAAAAGTGAGATAACGGACCAGGTAGCCCGGGTCGGATGGGGGAGGAGGGAAGGACAAGGCCACATTGCTTACTGTAGCCACACTAAAAATCAAACTGTTTGAATGACAGACTTCTGTTGCTTGGGCCATCCTCTGGAGTGGAGTGGCTGGGTGCCCAGAGCCTCCCCACCCTGCATTCTTGGGAGTCTGGGTGAGGAGGCTATGGAACATGGGGAGGAGGGGAGGAATTATACAGTGGGTGCAGCGGGGGTCTGTGCTCTTGTTGGCTTTCCTGCAGCTCCAACAGATGCTCCATCATGTCCGTTTGCTCCCCCATTAGCCTCAGCATCGCATCCTTCCTCTGCTCTTCGCACTCACTTAATTCTTTCCTGGCCTCTGCCACTGGATGCCTCCATGCATTAAGTTGTGCCCTATCAGTGTGGGAGGACTGCATGAACTCAGAAAACATGTCATCGTGAGTGCATTTTTTTCGCCTTCTAATCTGCGATAACCTCAGGGATGGAGATGATAGGGGGAGCATAGAAACATTCTATGCTCTATGATTCTGGGAGAACTGCATGGTCACCTGTGCTGCTGAGTTCACCATGCTGACCAAACAGTAAATGAAATTCAAGAGTTCCCGGGGCTTTTCCTGTGTACCTGGCTAGTGCATCGAAGTTCAAAGTGCTGTTCAGAGCGGTCACAGTGGATCACTCTGGGATAGCTCCCAGAGGCCAATGCCATCATTTTGCATCCACGCTACCCTAAATTTGACCCAGCAAAGTCGATTTTACAGCTACTCCCCTTGCCAGAGAGGAGTACAGAAGTCGATTTTAAGAGCCCTTTAGGTCGACGGAACGGAGTTGGTTGTGTGGATGCAGTCATTTTTAAATCGACCTAACGCGACTAAATTCGACCTAACCCTGTAGTGTAGACCTGGCCTAAGTACTGTATCTTTCCATTTCATATGAAAGGACACTTTTCCCCTCTTTATTCTGCCTGTATTTGGGAGGACATCAAGTGGAAGGTATGCTTCTCCCTATCCAGATCAATCCATACTGCATCTTCATATAAGATTTTGATGCAATGTTATCACAATACAGAGTATAAAGAACTTCTGCAAGGGTATTTATTGTCTGTTTAGCAAGTGCAGGTATCCTTTTCTGTCTCAATGGTGCAGAATTAATTCTAAAATCTGCCATGTAAAATGTGCTTCCCGGGGGTTCCCCAAACTCTCTTAATAAAGCACTAAAACTTAACAGCAGAGAGCATTCAAATCCAAAACGAAATTTTGCTGAGTTTGATGCCTGTGCAATGTTCTCACGTCTTTACAGGTCAGTTCCAGAGGTTGTTCATGAAACACTAGCCACTGGATTCAGCGCATACTCATCACTGTCCTGTGGCCTTTCATAGCCTTGACTCATGTCAGGAGACTGACACTAAGAAATAAAGATCAGACACACTTCTCTGCATCTTTACAGGGGACTTACCTGCACTCCTGAATACTTTATTACAGGGAGGCCTTATGTCTGGATATATATAAATACACCTTCCTGGACAACTTGTTCTCAAATTGATACCCTACATTATTCTCATATCATCTATTGTAAGACAGACTTGGTTCCCACATTTTTCTTTCATGCTACAACCCATCCTTTCAGCACCCAACAAGCCCCTTGTTTCTTTTTTCTTTTCTTTTTTAAATGATATAATGACAAGCCTGTATGTGGAATCAGCATTGTGATGTCAATTGCTGCTGAGTCCTCCTTGAATCAGAGATATTCCAGGGCTGACTGCATGTATAAACTAGCATCCAAAATTTAATGGCTAGAGATAAGACCTTTGATACCATAGCACTACAGATATACTTAAGACCAGTGCTTAATTTGTAATGAAAGAGGTGCTGGGGCACAAGCAAATTTTGTTTACTTTCAGAACTGATGTGACAAGCCCAGAGGTGCGGGAGCTATGAACTGCCAAACTTAGAGGTGCTGGGACTTAGCCCTAGCAAGCACTGCTTAAGACATATAGAAACCTTTTAGATTTGCCATTTGCTAATAATAATAAACCCCTGCAAACAAAACCACTCTTGACATTACAGTAGTATATTAAAAAGGCAGCCTTTCCCAACGGTTCCCATACAGTTACGACAGATGCCCTGTATTCCAAGAATAGGAAATGACTGTGGTCTCAGATACCACTATGTGGTAATGGTGGGCAAATGCTGACACTGTAATGGCACTCCCTGTGCTTGTTTACACACTGAAGTGCAACTTGGTGCATGCAGGGTTAACAGTGGCTAATGCATTTGGTGGCAAATCCCCCATTTTTCTCCTTACATAGAGTTGAAAATCCAGTCTTTAGATTGCACAGATTTTGAAGACACTTTACATCTTGGAAGATTTAGAGATTGTTTATAAAACACCAGAGGGATTTATTTTTTTGAAGGATGATGTATTTGTAGTTAGTCTAGTGGTAACTGTAACACATGGCTTAAATCTGACAGCTTGTATTTCTGTTGTCTCCCTCTGGGTACCTTTTATTATCAAATAATGCTTTAAGAGCATTTGGTTTCACATTACAAAGGTTCATTAGCTTAGCCCTTTACCTAATTCATTTTGAGGTTTCTTTGTATTCACAGAGTTTAGATTCAATTCATCAGTCCTTGCCATACACTCATATTTTCTTTTCCACATGTAACATTGTCTACT
Source organism: Trachemys scripta elegans (assembly GCF_013100865.1). Lineage (NCBI taxonomy): Eukaryota > Metazoa > Chordata > Testudines > Emydidae > Trachemys > Trachemys scripta. Next base: position 245,749,434 of record NC_048298.1, on the reverse strand, counting down.
GTCTAAGAACAGGTCAAATACAGACTGAAGGGAGTATGTTTGGGATTCATTCTACTTGATGATAAATAGACGTGAGGCTTAGATGCCACAGCTGTCCCCTATTAGATCACTATTCAGATTATCAAGTTAAAATAATCTGTCCTGAATTCTCTACTGTGCATGGAGAGGGGAGGGGGGAAGAAAAGCATTAGGCACTCCCTTTAAAGCTCTTTAGGATGAATTATGTTGATAGTTTGTAGTAGATAATGGGCCAAATGACAGCCAAGTTAGAGCAGCCTGTCACTGGAGTTAATGCTCACGCTTCTGTATTTTAGTCTGGAGCGCAACTGAATGCTCATAATCGACTAGCTGTCAGCTTTAGTTCATCAGGTCAAGGTGCACAGAGGTGAGGATCTGACTATCATATCAGTATAATCTCCAGCATTTGTGTTGTGAGTTGCAGAATATTAGGAGCAAGCATATGTAGGTTTAAATCAATGATGAGGATAGGATTTTTAATTAAAAAAAAAAAACATTTTACTGTGATCCAATATTTTAGCAGGTAACTTTCCAGAAAGATGTTTTTTTATAGATTTTTAAGATGAGTGGTTTTACTCTGTGATCTCTGGAGGAAAAGACAGGGAGACATGTAAGAGAGAATGCTTTGTTCTTTCCCAAGTCTAATTCATAGTCCCTCCTGAGTATCTTGTATTGCCATTAGATAATTGCTATGAAAGATTTTTAACAAAATAACCCATCTTTTTATTTTTCAGATGTTAGGTCCCTGTTAAGTATTCTTTACTTATTCTTATTCCAATGGAAGAAGTTTTTCCTGAATAACTGATGTGAAAGAGAGCTCTAAATAATGATAATGGGCTATATTGTGTTGTTGAGTTATAGTCAAAACTCCCGGGATGAAATCCTAGCCCCTTTGAAGTCAATGGCAAAACTCCAATTGACTTCAGTACAGCCAGGATTTCTCCAATTGATTTTAATGAAGACTTCTGCTTTAAAACAGTATCTGACCCAATGATTTGAATTTGCTGCTTAGACCCATGTTGGTCTCAGACCAATGAACTAGAGGTGAGAGCATCCGTTTCTTGTTACTAAAACCCCAAGGCATAAAATTCAACCTCTGGAACAATTCTCTAAACTCAGCATTCTCTTTATTGGCTTTGATATGTTTTTTCTAGTGTCTTGTTAGTCAGGTTTCAATCTACCAATATTATTTCAAAATCTAAATTCATAACAGTTGAACATCATACTAGATCAGGGGTGGACAAACTATGGCCCACTGGCCGGATCAGGCCCATCAGGGCTTTGGATCTAGTTTGCAGGATTGCCAATTACATCTGAGACTACTATTTTCAGATTGGTTTCACATACTTGTGCCTAGTGGTCACCATCTTAAACAGGCAAAAAAAAACATTTTTCAGCTTGGGCCCCCTTCTTTGGTTATCTATCTTTATTTGACCACCTGATGAGCCAAACAGATATTTTTAGAGGGTAGAAAAAATTAACTATAGAAATAGAGAATATGAAAACATTCATCATAGCCACTTTTCCCTGTCACACCATTTTGCATGGCTTTTTTGCCCTTTGCACTCTGCAACAGACCCCCATGGAGGAATCATGAAGGTAACAAAGTCTGATCTAAGGGAATGCTATAGAAATTGTTCTGAATAGCAAATTCACGTGAATGTCCTCACTGAGCTGCCAACTCCCCTTCCAGAGCAGGCCTGGAAGTGGAAGAGATGGAAGATGCAGCATGAGGAGATGTCGGCCTGGAGTCCTGTGAAGAAGGTAGTCAGGTCCACGAAGTCCCAGAGGTCAGAGCCCCAAGAGGAGCTGCTGCCCCTAGTCAGTTACAGCTTCTTCCCTGTCTCCAATGACTGAGTGACAGAAACTGGGACTTTCCCCTCTCCTCCCACCAAATACCACCCCAGATGCTGGGCTGCTATCTCCTCATACTGCCTCCTTCAACCCTTCCACATTTGAGCCTGCTTTGGAAGGATAGATGGCAGCTCATCTAGGACTCAGCAATGCAACATGAGAGACATGCACACCTCTTGGAATGTGACCTTTGTTACTTGGCTGGTAATCTGGACCTTGGTAACTCGGAAAATATTGGTTGCACCCCTGCTGAATACCAAAACAATATCATTTCTGTAGGTTCTTTGTCCCATTCAGTAGAATTTGTAACAGGATATAATTTTCTATTAAATTCTATAAGATGGTGTAAAAGGTTATTTTCTATTACATTATATAGGGACTTTGCACAAACATTTAATTTGGACTTGTCGGTTTCTCTTTCTCCATGTTGCCCATAGGTGGGAATGATGCTGATAGATCTATTGGGGAGTCAGAGCCTCTTATCACTGAATAATACCTGCTACTGGATGATCATGTAAAGCATTAAGAGAGTTCTGAGGGTAGTTCTTTCAGCACTTTAGAGGATAATCATGTACAATATGAGACCCAAGGGTAGCGTATTATAGCAGTAAGACAGAGCTTTCGGAACGTGCACAGTGTTGATAGGAATTTCCTATGGCCCAGGCCCTGAATTTTTTATTCCAACCAGGTTCCCTGAGACTTGAAAAGATGAAAGCCAATCAGTGTCTGAATATTGGGGAACGGGGAAAACAGGAAGAAATAGTGAAGAAAGGATAAAAACGGAAGGCAATTATGCTGAAGTAGTGACATTTTACATGTTATGTTGTAGCAGTATTAAAATGGGGCAATTATTGGGGAAAATATCAATGTAATTTTTTACTGCCAAAGGAGACATTTCTACTACTTATTAAGGGAGAAATACAGATCACATTTTTAAAATTAAAAGGAAAATACATCCAGGTATCTATAGGACTATCTTAAATGCTCTGTCTCTATGTAAAAATAATGGAACATGTTCATTCAATACTTGATGACTTTGGCTGTTATTTTTTACTTATAAGTAGTCACAGCTGTGGTAATGGGATACATTTCATTAAGGCCCTAGTCATACTAGTTATTGCATGTGGGTTGACACTTGCATGTGTACAGAACTGCACAGAAGTCAATCGGTTCTGTGTGGTTATATGAGCCAATTTACATAGAACAGGGCCTAAATTAATATTTTTGGGCCTGATCCTGCATTCCTTACACCCTCCAGGTGCCTATCTAGATTATAGGTAGGTTTATGTGCAGCATCGAGCCCTCAGTAAGTTTCTCTTTGTCTGTTGCAGCATCACTTCTTCAAATGGCTCCAATGATAATGTACTCTTTTTATATTAAAAAAAATGAAATTGTTTGCAGAGGAAAGTAGTTTGTTTTTAAAAGAATACGAGATGTAATGCAAAATCAAAATATATTATTTATTCATATGCCTGATTTAATTTAATTTATGTTTGTAGGATTGTAGTTTACAGTAACATCTGTGCTTAGACATGCATTGTATTTCATGTGACTCACAAGAGACATTTCCATCTGCATAATAGAGACAGAACTAAGGCTGGCATTTTATAAAAAATAAAGCATTCAAGCATGCAGAAAGGCTGGAGATTTTGCAAAGTATAATTCACACAATTATATTTGAATCAATTCACCTGAATTTACTATATACTTCACATTATATAAAATGTTACCTTCAATCTCTCAAAGAAGTGTTATGCAGATAATATATTTGGCCTTTGGGACACATGAACAAAATTTCTTTAAAAAGAAGAAGAAAAAAATAGTTTTTTTTTAATTTTCTGTTTATTTGAAATTTGACGAAAGACCTACCCTGGTGTGAACTCTGAATAACCCCTAATACCAGATTGCAATAAGGCACCACTAACACATTGTGGGCAAAGACCTGAACTTTCTCTTCACTTATTAAAATATTGTGTAGGCAATAGAAAATGAACAGCTCAAGGTTTATTAATTTGGGGCCCATGTTTCAAAATCTTTCTAATTATCTCATTTTAGTAGAAACAGCTTCTTTGATTTGATTCAAAACTACTAGATAACGTACCATAGGGCAAAACAGTTGCAACTATTCTTGAAACAGACTTGAAAGAGGAAATAATTTATTTAATTTTATATTAAAAAGATAGAGACCTGACTGCATAAAATCTGGAATGCAGAGCAATAGAACAAGTAGACCTGGTATTTTAAACTTTTAGAACACAATGTTTTTCCCTTGAAGTCAATGAGTGTTTTGCCAAGGATTTAAACGGGTCCAGGATTGGGCTCTTGCTGTTTTTGTTATGTCTGTGTTAAATACTTTTGCCCATCCAAAACATATTTGAATATGAATGAAGAAGACTGCACCAACCAAAACGTTGTATAAACTCCATAGCATTATTTGTTCATAATACATTTTACATCTATATTGTCTTCATTAACAAAGCCTGACAGAACATCCTAGTGAGGTGGCAAAGCATTAGAACCAGAACACCAAAAAGAAAATTAGGGTCAGAGAATTATTACTTATGTCTTACCTATGAGCCTTTTCTAGAGAAAACTTATTCTAGCCCGGCCACATATCTATCTTTGCCAGTCTGCTGATATATACAGTAAATAAAATTATATTAAGTTGATATAAAACCTGTTCAATAAAATTGATCCAAAGAGTGTCTTGGAGAGCTGCATTCTGAAATCACTTTCCCATTTTATATTTGGTGTCAAAGCTTGTCACAACAGAATGCCTTTGGTCCATTACTAATATTGTTATATAGAAAATTATTGAACACATTTATTTTAAGTTTAGGTTTCCAGGTTATCAAAATGTTTCTTACCTCAACAGATCTGAGGGGGTCACATAATTCTGTTACATTGTATTTTGGCAAGGTTATTCTTTGCAGGCTTGAAGAAATTCAAATTTGTGTTTCTGAATCTACTCAAATTTAGCTAACAAGTAACCCAATCTCTTTGCATATTCTCTTCTTGGATGTTACAGTCCCAGTCAACATTATTGGAGGAAGAGTGAGAGAGTGTATGGTTCCTGAGGAAGGAACAAGGCCCTAGTTGGTTTTATGTCTCACAACCAATTATTTGAGGTCCAAACCTCTAAAAAGTGAATAAGAAGGTTAGGATTTGGGATATTCTATTTATGGATGAGTGAACATGGTGGAATAAACTGATTAGTGGCACGCTTCTTTATTCTGGCCAGGACTAGAGGTACAGCTGCCAAAACACATGAGCAAAGCTGTTCTTGGGGTGTAACAAAAATGTTTTAAATTTTGTAAAAAGCTTTGTTCTCTTTCAGCCCAATTTTGCAGACATAAGATGTTTGGACAGGATTTGAATGAACATGCAAACCTCTGGGTGCTTGCCTCACTCAGATATTCAAATCTTTTGAAGTTTGCTCACTCTAAATCTTATTTTGATCCACTTTCAATCCCAAAGAAAATACACCCGATTTATGGAAAATAGACATAAAGACATCCACAGGCTTAACTATGAGATGTCTGGAGCTGTCCTGTGGTTTTAATTCATGTAATATATTTTATTGATGGTCTATTTATTCTGACTATTCTGGTGTATTTTGAAAATAAGGAACATAGAATAGGGTCTAACTCTTCATTCCTTGTAATGTTAATGATAGTTTTACGTGCCCTGGCAATGCAGGACTGCGGCCTTCATGACAACAAGTATTGCAAAATTGCATTTAACTGGTAGAATATTTGTACAGAGCGAATTCTAAATGTTTGGATGTGTACAGTGTTCAGTTAGATATACACATTTGTGCTGAGTGGATGAAAAACAAAATTGAGGCAATAAATAAAAAAAAATAAAATAAAGTGCTTAGATACTCAATCCTGTTAATAAATTGCACTTCATTTTACTGTTCAAATAAACCCCAAATCTTTCCTATTTGAATAGGAAGGCAGTAGTATTGCTCTTTCACAAATGAGCCCATTGCACATCAATCTTTTCAAAATCTCAACTTTAATAATTAAATTAATTAATTAAATAAATAAAATAAAAAGCACAAGGGACCAAGTTAAAAAAACTACCAGAAATACGAAGGTAGAAAGCAACCCCCACCTTGTTAAGTAATGGTATCAATTGATTCTAAAACAGGGATTGGCAACCTTCGGCACGTGGCCCATCAGGGTATTCCTCTGGCGGGCCACGAGACATTTTGTTTACATTGACTATCCGCAGGCACGGTCCCCCGCAACTTCCAATGGACGCAGTTTGCCGTTCCTAGCCAATGGGAGCTGCAGGAAGCGGCGGCCAGCAAGTCCCTGTAGCCTGCGCTGCTTCCTGCAGTTCCCATTGGCCGGGAACGGTGAACCGTGGCCACTGGGAGCTGTGGGAGGCCATGCCTGCGGACGGTCAACGTAAACAAAATGTCTCGCAGCCCGCCAATGGATTACTCTGATTGGCCGCATGCCGAAGGTTGTCGACCCCTCTTCTAAAGCATGCTTTTCCTCTTCTTTAGTATTAACTGGATCTTCTTTAAAGGAGTTTGATAATATCAAGAGCCTATTTTTGGCAGTAACTGCCTGATTTCTGCTCTGCACCAGTGCCATAAATTTGGACAGTTTCTCAGACTTTGTGAATCGATTAGCAGTCTGAGTACCAGTGAAAGAAATTACTTTGCTGATCAGGCTTTTATAACTTGGTAACTACTGTTGGAGTAGGTTGTTTTATAGTTGAGCAGCTCCAGCTAATAGTTTTCTAGCTAATGTAAACTACTGTAGAAGAATAGTTAATGATGTTTATTTTATATAACATTGACATGTTTTAGCAAATCCAATTAAGATAATGGCTCACACTCCTAATTGTCTGTGCTGTATCTTTACTGGAGTTAAACAAATGATCAAAGTTTACCTGATTGCTTACGTCATTTTGCAGATGAGAGTATGCACAGTGTCACATACATCAAGTGGGTCCACATGCAAACACTGACCAATCTTCTTAGCATATGCCCAATGTGTCTCAAATGGTATGACCAGGATTCATCACCAAATTTGATCTGTTGGTTATGAGTATCCAAACCTAGATGACAAGTATCAGGGGGTAGCCATGTTAGTCTGTATCTACAAAAACAACAAGGAGTCTGGTGGCACCTTAAAGACTAACAGATTTATTTGGGCATAAGCTTTCATGGGTAAAAACTTCACTTCTTCAGATGCATCAAACCTAGGTGAGAGCTGCAGTGTAAGCTAGCAATTCACATCAAGGCAGTATGCCTGAGCAAACCTGCAGGTTCAGTACTGTATGCGATGTTGCTGGAGAAGGTGGCAGTAATCAGAGGTGGAAAAACAGGAATGCAAAAGGTAATTTTAAGCTAAAAGCACTCATCCTTCCGGATACAGCTAACTTCTGATGGTAAATACAATAGGAACCCAACAATTTTATATATAAAAAATCAAGTGCTTTAAGGATCAGAAGAAAATCATCTACAACATATTGATTAATTGAAACTGGCAGAGGAATTTATGGATAAGGGCTATGAAACTGTGTCTTCCATTTGGTAGACCAGATTTGGTTTTATGGATTACATCATATAATTAGCATAGTTAGTTTTGGGTGCCAAATTTGATATCTAATAGGGCTGATTTTCCAGAGCAGTTTTATAGCACTTTACATATTCAGAGAAGACATCTCATTGACAGCAATTGCATTTGTGAACACTAAGCACTTCTGCAAATCATACCCCAGATGTCTCAAGTTGGGTACCCAGAAAATGAGGAACACACAATGGCCACCTATGAAAGCGTGGCTTACATGACTTGTCCAGCATCACAAAGGAAATCTGTGAAAGAGGCAGAGACAGAATCCAATTCTTCGTGGAGATATTCAGCTGCTTAAATCATGAAACTGTCCTTCTCTTTTTTTGGATATAATAGAAAGTAGAGCAAGAGTCCAGTCAGCTCAGTTTGACAGACAGGCTCTGGGCCTGTGGAGTGGGAGAAGGTCAATGACCCTTCACCTGTAGATCGCTGTGCCTACCCCAGTGCATTGCTGGGCAGTAACACCCTTGACAACCTCCTGAATATCAAATCATAGAATCATAGACTTTAAGGTCAGAAGGGACCATTATGATCGTTTAGTCTGACCTCCTGCACAGCACAGGCCACAGAATCTCACCCACCCACTCCTGTAACAAACCCCTGACCTATGTCTGAGCTATTGAAATCCTCAAATCGTGGTTTAAAGACTTCAAGGTGCAGAGATTCCTTCAGCAAGTGACCCGTGCCCCACACTGAAGAGGAAGGCGAGAAATCCCCAGGGCCTTTGCCAATATGTCCCGGAGGAAAATTCCTTCCCGACCCCAAATATGGCAATCAGTTAAACCCTGAGCATGTGGGCAAGACTCACCAGCCAGACACCCAGGAAAGAATTCTCTGTAGTAACTCAGATCCCATCCCATCTAACATCCCATCACAGGCCATTGGGCATATTTACCGCTAATAGTCAAAGATCAATTAATTGCCAAAATTAGGCTATCATATCATACCATCCCCTCCATAAACTTGTCGAGCTTAGTCTTGAAGCCAGATATGTCTTTTGCCCCCACTGCTCCTGTTGGAAGGCTGTTCCAGAACTTCACTCCTCTGATGGTTAGAAACCTTCGTCTAATTTCAAGTCTAAACTTCCTGATGGCCAGTTTATATCCATTTGTTCTTGTGTCCACATTGTTACTGAGCTTAAATAATTCCTCTCCCTCCCTGGTATTTATCCCTCTGATATATTTATAGAGAGAAATCATATCTCCCCTCAGCCTTCTTTTGGTTAGGCTAAACAAGCCAACTTTGAGTCTCCTTTCGTAAGACAGGTTTTCCATTCCTCGGATTATTCTAGTAGCACTTCTCTGTACCTGTTCCAGTTTGAATTCATTCTTCTTAAACATGGGAGACCAGAACTGTACACAATATTCCAGATGAGGTCTCACCAATGCCTTGTATAATGGTACTAACACCTCCTTATCTCTACTGGAATACCATGCCTGATGCATCCCAAGACAACATTAGCTTTTTTCATGGCCATATCACATTGGCAGCTCATAGTCATCCTGTGATCAACCAATACTCCGAGGTCCTTCTCCTCCTCTGTTACTTCCAACTGATGCGTCCCCAGCTTATAACAAAAAATCTTATTATTAATCCCTAAATGCGTGACCTTGCACTTTTCACTATTAAATTTCATCTTATTACTATTACTCCAGTTTACAAGGTCATCCAGATCTTGCGGTATGATATCCCGGTCCTTCTCTGTTTTGGCAATACCTCCCAGCTTTGTGTCATCTGCAAACTTTATTAGCATATTCCCACTTTTTGTTCCAAGGTCAGTAATAAAAAGATTAAATAAGATTGGTCCCAAAACCAATCCCTGAGGAACTCCACTAGTAACCTCCCTCCAGCTGACAGTTCACCTTTCAGTATGACCCATTATAGTCTCCCCTTTAATCAGTTCCTTATCCATTTTTCAATTTTCATATTGATCCCCATCATCTTTCCAATTTAGCTAATAATTCCCCAGGTGGAACCATATCAAATGCCTTCCTGAAATCGAGGTAAATTAGATCCACTGCATTTCCTTAGTCTAAAAGATCTGTTACCTTCTCAAAGAAGGAGATCAGGTTGGTTTGGCATGATCTACCTTTTGTAAAACCATGTTATATTTTGTCCCAATTACCATTGACCTCAATGTCTTTAACTACTTTTTCCTTCAATTTTTTTTCCAAGACCTTGCATACTACAGATGTCAAACTAACAAGCCTGTAGTTACCCGGATTACATTTTTTTCTTTTCTTAAGAACAGGAACTATGTTAGCAATTCTCCAGTCATATGGTACAACCCCTGAGTTTACAGATGTATTAAAAATTCTTGCTAATGGGCTTGCAATTTCATGTGCCAGTTCCTTTAATATTCTTGGCTGAAGATTATCTGCCCCCCTCCCCCCCCCGATTTAGTCCCATTAAGCTGTTCGAGTTTGGCTTCTACCTCAGATGTGGTAATATCTACCTCCATATCCTCATTCCCATTTGTCATCCTACCATTATCCCTAAGCTCCTCATTATCTTCATTAAAGACTGAGGCAAAGTATTTGTTTAGATCAGGGATTGGCAACCTTTGGCACGTGGCCCATCAGGGTAAGCCTCCTGGCGGGCCAGGCCGGTTTGTTTACCTGCCGCATCCACAGGTTCAGCCAATCGCGGCTCCCACTGGCCGTGGTTCACTGCTCCAGGTCAATGGGGGTGGCTGGAAGCAGCGCAGGCCGAGGGATGTGCTGGCCGCTGCTTCATGCCGCCCCCATTGCAAGCAAAACCCCAAAATACTATCTCGGGCAAAAATACAGGCCTGGATCTTACATTGGCACTAGCACTCCTAACAGGTGACAGGGAATGGATCACTTGATGATTACCTGTTCTGTTCATGGTTTGATGCAGTATGACCTTTCTTATGTTCTTATAATTGGAAGAGGAAAAAACCTGAAGGTTTTGGGGGCATCATGGCCTTATGGGGGTTCGGGAGGGGCAGATTGGGAATGTTAGTCTGGGCCTTGGAAGTTCTAGGGAGGAAGGAACACTTAGCTGATAGATGCACTGGGGAAGTTTAGGTTGAGGGGTTTGGGACATTCAGAAAGCAAAGACAGTGACTGGATTCCTTACCGTTCTCTATGCAGAGCTCCTAAAATAGGCTCAATCTACCCTTACTTTCCTGTTCCTGCTGTAAATATGTATTTTACAAAGAACTGTATCTATTAAATTCCACCAGCAGCCTCCTAAAAATACATTCAGACACCTTTCCTGAGGAAAGACAAAATAACTGAAGTTTGTAGTCCAGGCCATGTTGGAAATATTAAGAGCTAAAAAAAAATAGTGAAAATTTCAGAACTGAAAGTTTCTCTTTTTTCCCTTGATAAATCAATGTTTTTATACCAGCTTGATCAAGGAAATAATACCGATAAAAATTATTTAGAAAAAAAAACACTGTGTTAAAATGTGTGATATAAAACTTCAGATGTGTTGGTTTAATTTTGTTGACGTGGGAGGGGAAGCTGAGCAAAATGGGGCTTGAACTAATTTCTCTACAAAACAGCAGCATATGACCAGCAATAAATAACCAGGTTTCTACACAGATATTTTTGTGCACTCTTATATAAAAGTTGAAAATATGAACATCTGTTTAGTATAGAAATTATATATCCAATAAAATTCTATGCTATCTAATCCATATTTTCTCTAAAGATAATAGTGTTTGATTCGAGGCAGTCTTTTGGAGATAAGTCATTGCCCTTCCCATTTTCAGGTGATTGTTACCAGACTTGGGTCCTAGTTATAGAGGAATGGATTTTTTTTTTAAGTGAGAGATAAAGAAAGATATTTGTGATATCCCAGCTACGGAAGGAGAAGGTCAAGGAGGTTTGGATAAGATTTAGTGGAATTAATTAACTCCACTGTCCAATAGATGAAGAAATAGATGTATTTGTTCTGTCTAAGATAATATGTAGCTATAGTAGTATGAGGAGATATTGGGACAATCATAATTAAGGAAGATATTTGATCATGCTGAGTTGTTTGAGGTATTATTAGTTTATTTCCCTTACTGTTGCTGGGGGCCAGGGAGTGGGGGGAGAGGGAAGCATATTTCACTGAAAGCTCTAATTTTTCCTTTTAACTGCTCACATTTGGCCATCTAATGTCATAGAGTTTAAGGCCAGAAGGCCAGATCATCGAGTCTAACCTCCTGTATATGACAGGCGACCAACACCACCCAGCACCCGCACACTAACCCCAACAACTGAAATTAGACCAGAGTATTACAGCTCACAGGATACTAGACTATTGTGTGCCATGGGCAGAGAATAGATGGGATAGAGGTGCACCAGTGCACTGGCAGGGAAGTGATTAAGTGGGATACACCCAGATAGTCCTGGCAAGTGATCCACACCCGCAGGCTGCAGAGGAAGGTGAACCCCCACCCCAAGTCGCTAGAAATCTGATGTAGGGGGAAACTTCGTCCCAACCTCACAAATGAGAATCAGTTAGACCCTGAGCATGTGGACAAAAATCAGCCAGTCAAGCACCTATATGGGTCCATTGACTGAGTGTCTATAATTGGATCCCATCTTGCTTTACTATGGTTTTAGAAATATTTTTCTTAGTTCCTGTGAGGTCTCTAAGGAACCATTTGCATCCATTCTGAGCTAACTAATTTAGGGCCTGATCTAGCTCTGATTCGATTTAATAAAATGATGCTTTTTGATGCCATTCAGAATTGGATCAAGCCCTAAATTCTGTTGCATGGGTTGCAGTGTTTGATATTAAGCTTGAGTTATTGAGGAAGTCCTCCTTCAGTGAAACAATGACTACAACATACATAATAAAGATTATGTTTTGTTACAGCTTCAATATATATTGTCTTTTATATACCTTCTAATTAGAGAATGTGAGATTAAATAAAATAAATAAGAGAATATAAGATTACCGTAAAATCAATCCAGGAATATGAATTTGGATAAGAAGTCATCAGAATGCTCCAGAATACTTGATGGCAGTTTTAAAGGGAGGCTGGAATTTTGCAAGAGCACCTGCTTCAGATAATAGTGTCTAGATTAATTGGATAAAGGATCTAGCATCAAGTTGAAATCTTCTGTCCAAATTCCTCTAGAGACTGTTGTGTTCTATATTTCCTCAGGCAGAGTATTGGAGAAGATTAATTTTGCAGGGAGGTGTATGTATATTTTACAACAGCTATTTTATTACTTTTTGAATATTTTAAATCTATTTTCTTTTATTATCAGAAGCTTATCTCAGGATCATGATTGTCAACACTTTTCATGACATAGTGTCATTGACACTAGCAGAATCCTTTGACAAGCTTTGTAAAATAGATGGCCCATTCAGTCTTTACATAACTTTTCTGATTCAGCTATGTTGAAGCTAGTCTCTTGAAAGAGCATGTGATCACTGATAATATTTTCAAAAGATTTGATGACTTATGGTTCTAAGTCCCATTTAAAAAAAAAAAAAAAGCATAGGGACTTAGGAGTCAAAGGCCTCTTGCAAGTCATTGGTGCTTAGGAGCTTTTAAAAATGTTACCCTACATCTTAAAAATCAAAGATTTGTTAGTGTTTGTGATGCTGGTAAAACAAGTGTTAACTCTCACCAAGGCCATAGGTATTAGCTGAGCACTGACAAACTCATAGCAGAAAACCAAACCAGCTCACCTGTATGTTAGCTTTGTTCAAAATATGTATTAGTCTTATCAAAATGTATTTGGTGTTTAAACACTATGAAATTCTTATAAATTCCTGCCTATATTCCATGCTATAAGGAAAGACGTAAGTTTTGCTTTATAACTTTGAAAATGTTTGCTCTGAACTTGTGAACCCAGGCATGGGAATTGTCCCCATCCCTCCACCCCACCCCACCCCACCCCACCCATTCAGGACACCTATCAAGATTAAGCAGGCCACTAAGGGGGAACATCATGATACAAAGAATTAGTGAAGGCCCTGTCACACCTTGGAAATGCCACGTGCAAGGGAGCTATGCTACGTGCAAGAGAGCTCGTCTCATGGACTGGAAGGCTAAATGAAGAAAAATAGGGTCATAAGAAAATTTTTCATCTCTTTGCTGTTTGAACTATTACAGGGCCAGAGACACTAAACTAAAGCATTGATCTCCAAAAGTCACCCATGGATCCACCCGGAAAGACATTTTGAATTATCAGGTTACTATATCTCTGTCTTTTTTAGGAACCATAGATGGTAACTCAGGGCAGGTCTACTAAGAAAACTACAGCGGCACAGCTATACCAATGCTTTAGTGAAGATGCTACTTCGCCGACAGGAGCACTTCTCCTGTTGGCAAAGTTAATCCACCTACGTGAGAGGCGGTAGCATTGTCTATACCGGGGATTAAGTCGGTATAACTATGTCGCTCAGGGGGGTGGTAAGTTTGTAGTGGAAATCTGGTCTCATTTGTGTGTATATGCTTACTTGCTTTAACCTGTGAATAGCTCTCTTTTATTTATTTTTCCTAGTTAATAAGCCCTTTGCTAGTTTATTACAGGATTGACTACAGGCATTGTCTTTGGTGCGAGATCTAAGATACAAATTGATCTGGGGTAAGTGACTGGTTTTTTGGTCTCTGAATATTTTGTGATTTTTGGTGGAGGTGGCCATTTATCACTAAGTCCAGATTGCCTGGGTGGCAAGACAGACTGGAGGCCTAAGGGGACCTTCTGTGACTCCATGGTAAGACTGTTACAGTGATCCAGGAGTTCATATTTGTTACTGGGTTGGTGAAATCTAATTATAGAACATACCACCAGTTTGGGGTGTCTGACCTTTTTTTTTGACAGTCTGTCCTGAGGTAAGCACTCAGTTGTGAGACACTCCAGACATGTACCAGTGTGTTCTTTTGTAGGAAGGAGGATGGAGTGGTTTAAACAATATATATTCCATTTAATTTCCTTGGAGAGAACTTTAGTTAAAGATGACATCAAGCTCTAAGGCTAGTTATGACAGTATAATGTAGACAGTTTCAATTATGCGGATTTGAAACAGTTACAAGTAAATTAGGGACCTGGCTCCTCTTGTTCTGAAATTGGCACTAAGAAAAAAATAAAAATAAATGGAAAATGGGTGCAAGACTAAAGTGACATTACTGTATTACTTTTATGCAAGGTAAATAAAGCAGGTATTACTATTGTTGAAGCACTCAAAATATGTTTCAATATCATCAAAGACACATTGAGTGTTACAATAATATATATATAATTATTATAATATGACTATAAGTAGAAATAAAGAACAATAAAGTAGGAAGAAGAAATTATAGAGGCATCTTTCCACAGCTAATTTTATTTTAGATGTGAAATCCTTTTCAAAATCGAAGTCAATGGCAAAACTTCCATTGACTTTAATGGGGCAAGGATTTCACCCTAGGTGTCCCTGTAATTCTTGACTTAATTATAGAAGGTTTATGCAATTTATCCCAAATAATTGGTTGCTATGAGACACTTTCAGAGAGGATTAAACATCCATCACTAGCTCTAGATAACTGTATAACTCATTGTTCAATATTTCAAGCTTTAGATAATTAGAAATTGAAATTGAAATAACAGTGTCATAGTACCAGTGACTAAAATTGTTGAATGAATATATTAAAATCAAAGGTCTACTCTGAGAATTAAAGGGGTCACATTAATATTCATGAAATAAACTATTATTGTGAATTAACTATGATAATCAGTTACACTATATCATTAAGAATGTCATAAAAATCCCTATAATAGTATGCTAAAACAATACAGGTTATATATATTAAAAGCTGTACAGTATCCGTTTTAGAGGGTTTATAATTATTCTAATGGGAGAAAATGATTATTTAAGTATAGTAGGAGTGTAATAGTTGGCATATGATGATGCAACATTTTGAACTATAAAACTGAAAGAGTCTTCTATTCTATGACTGCAGATAGAACAAATTATTTATATAATGTTGCCACAGTAAAATCCTTCCTCCAAAGTATGAGAGACTTTAAAGAATGCCTTAACACTAGAGCTGTACAAATTGATGTTTTGGTTGTCTGGCCAAACCAAACAAAAAAAATATATTTTTGGTTTTTGGTTTGTTCTCATTAGTTATATAAAGTAGAACATCTTCAACAGGAAAGCTTCAGAGGGATATATCCCAGAATCCCCTAGAGCCCAGTGGTTAGGACAATCACCTGGGAGGAGGGAGACCTGGGTTAAGGACCCTGCTTTGAGTCTGGTAGCCTGGGAAGTTAAACCTGAGTCTCCCACATCTTAGTGAATGCTTTAACCATGGGGCTAGAATGTAAAAGGGAGGTACTGTGTCTACCAACTCCTCTGTTATTGGCAGCTAAGTTCCCTTGGAATTGGTCTCAAAACAATTTTTGGCCCAAATTATCTAGCAAATATGTGTCAAATTTGGGAATAGTTTCAGTCTATATGAAATTGCATTTTTGTTGAATAAACTATACTCCTGAAAAAGGTCACCCAGTTCCACTTAAAACTAATTTTAAATGAGACAGTTGCCCTCATAAAGAATTATACTTGGCATGCTTGATTATACACTGTAATGGCACATTTTATATTGTATTCATAAGTGCTACATTAGTTAATATTAGATAAAGAACAAATTAACATCCTGATACTGCAAAAGACTTAAGTACATACATGACTTTATGCCTGGGAATACTCCTACTGTCTTCATTGAAGTTATTCATGTGCGTCAGTTTATGTATGTGCTGTAGTATACCGTATCATATTTAAGGTTCTTTTGGGCTGGATTTTCAAGGGCATTTAAGCATCTAAAGATGTAGATAGGTGTCTAGTCGGATTTTCAAAAACACCTAAGCACTTAGCTCTCATTGATTTTGACCTCTCTGTACCTCTATAGTGTTACCATATGTCCTCTTTTTCCCGGACATGTCCGGCTTTTCAGCACTCAAACCCCCGTCCGGGGGGAATTGCCAAAAAGCCGAACATGTCCGGGAAAATGGCGGCTCTGCTCCTCCCCTGACTCTTCGTCTCTGTTTAAGAGCCGAGCTGCCCGAGCACTATGGGCTTCAGGCAGCCCCCTTGCCTCCGGACCCCAGCCGCCGGCCGGGCACTTCCCCTCCTGGGCTCCGGCGGCGCACCTCCAGCCGCGGTGGCTCTGCTCTTCCCCGACTCTTCGGCTCTGTTTAAGAGCCGGGCTGCCCCAGCGCTACCGGCTTCGGGCAGCCCCCATGCCTCCTGACCCTGCGC